>NW_015387102.1:112976-114139 GCF_001527695.2 Protobothrops mucrosquamatus
TGTCAGCTTATGAGGCACCTGTGGAAAAGCAATGCAGAAATTGCTTGGCAACAGAAATCTCTGAGGATAAGATGAATTAGTGCTGCTAAGATCTGCTTCTTGCCTTGTACAGTGTATTATCCAAAACTAAACAACTAAACATACAGTACATTTGCCTGCTTGCTTATTTTATTATTTTCATTTTCTGCTTTTCCTCCAGCAGCTCAGGTGGAAATATACACCATTTCTTCCTTCTATTTCTTCCCACAACAACAATCCTGTGAGGTAGGTTGGGCTAAGAGTAGATGAGTGGTCCAAAGTAATGCAGTGAGCTTCCAGGGCTGAGGGCTCACTTGACATTAGTTCTGCTCAGTGCTTGTCCAGAAATCTGGCACAATATTACCTTATGGGCTTGCTGATCCATCTCTTGCTTCAAATTTGGAAAACATGAAAAATCTATCATTGTCTTATGTTTAAAGCTAGAAATCCTTAGTGCTTTCTGAGCTTGTTTGCAGATATTACTCAACTAGGTAACATCATTAGTGAGGGCATGATGTTACCTAGTTGGGCACGGAAACTTCTGCAACCTCTGACAACCAAGGTCAGAACGCACCAAGAAATTCACAGTACAACTCTGAGCTACAGAAATTCTCTTATAAAGTTAGGATTTTGAATTGGTGCTAGTCATCCAAATCCTTTAAACGAAATGATATTTTCCTTATTTTTCTTCTGTTGTCCACTTTTAAAAAGAAACCCTCAATATCTCCCCCAATTTAGAATGTAGTCCTTATTCAGGTGAAAGAGATTCACCTGCATTGCAAAGACTATCTGTTTTTCTATCTCAGTCTTCAGAATGTCCATTAAAAGCCGAGACAGTTTGTGTTGACTTTTTCTGTTAATGAATCTTTCCAACCTACTGTAGTCTCCTTGCCTGCTCATACTTTATATTATGAAAAAGTCCAGAATTAATGAAAAAGTGGGAAGCCTGGAAGAATACAGATAATCAGAAAAATAATTGTACTATGAAAGAGTATGTTCAAAAAGAGGCACTTTTTAAGTAAAATGCAACTAAAACACAACTCAGAATCTGCATTAAAACCAAGAAGTGTGTGTGTGTGTGTGTGTGTGTGTGTGTGTGTGTGTGTGAGAGAGAGAGAGAGAGAGAGAGAGAGAGAGAGAGAGAG
>NW_015387102.1:114556-172066 GCF_001527695.2 Protobothrops mucrosquamatus
GGGGGGGTCAAGGGGGACTCTTCTACAGATGGGCTATTTCTGATGACAATTATTGCCTTTGGAGGGAAATGAGTCTTCTCTCTTCTTTTGGTTTAATGTAAATTAGAGTAGTAATATTATACCTATGAGAGTCAAAATGAGAGCTAAAGACATGAATTTAAGCTTTTCCTCATAACAATCATTCTTATATAACCAGTGAAATGTATACATGATCCACTGATTTCATAAGACTAAGCAATTATTTAAACTCCCTGACTGATACGATTGGCAAATGAATGCTAATTAGTGACCATATATTCAAAGTTAATAAATGGAACAAATTGAACTTTTGATGGCTACTTTTGATAATGAGGTTCTGAAGAATTAACATTTTTCTCTAAATTTTAGTGTCATGCTAATTATATAACCTGCATAAATAATGTGTATAAATTCAGTTAAATTGCACATATGTTAGTGATTTATTTTATATAATTTAATTTTCTTTTGGTATAAAGATTGAGATAGATTTATACTATAGTACTTTGGAGTTCTGTTATAAATTTTGGAGATTTTGCTGAACTGCTTCCCTATTTCCTTAAAATTCTTCAGGCACTTTTCCTACGTTTGATACTTTCCAGATTTTTTTTTTACTTCAATTTCCATTGACTTCGTTTGCTTGAGTTTATGAAAGATGAAAGTCAGCATAAATTGGAGGGTCCAGGTGAGAAAGGCTTGGGCGCTGGGCCTAGTTTTGCTTGTGGAAAGCTATCAAATGAATAGATCAAGGGGATTAGATTGAACCACAACTTTTCTAAGTTATGTAATGTTTTGTCATGCCATTTGTCATTTGTGTCTTCTTGAAAGTTATTTATAATAGTGCAAAGGCACTGTTCTTGGTAATTCCTCTGTCCATATTCTGCTTTGCACCTAATTAAAATTATATTTTATAATGAAAATAGAAAATTGTTTTTTCACCCAAGTTTTCCCCTCAAGCTTTAGGCAAGGTTTTCATGAATGACTAACAGAGCAGATGCTGCAAACAAGCTCAGAACTTCTGTGTGCTGCCCTATTAAGACAGTGACTCATTTTGGCATGACGTCAAAGCTATGAAAAGCTAAGAAAAGAAAATTTAAAACCAAATATCATGATCCAAGAACCCCAGCATCTGCTATAGCATGAAGAGAAGTTTGGCCAAAACTAATTTTTGACTCGGAAATTGGTGATGGAAAATTCCTGTCATATCTTGATTGCTCAAAGTCTTCTAAGACATTCTGGTGTAAAGACATGAATGATTGAGAAAACACCCATAACAAGGTAAATTCATGAAATTAATAGCATGCTTTTAGTTTTTTAGCATTAATGTTTGGCTATGTGTTTCTTTAACTTAAGACTGTTTCCAGTTGAGTTTGGATAATGGTGCAGAACAGTAATTACATTTTTGAAGCTTGCTTTACTTTTTCACCTAATAGCTTTTCTATCAATGTTCAGTACATTTTTGTAGTGCACAATATAAGGTTAGAGGAAAAATAAACATTTCCCCCTCAAGATATGTTATGAGTTCTCAGGAATTGATTAGACAAAATACAGCAAGCAAGATCTTTCATATCAATCATTTTGATTTTCTTTTTTGCAGCGGAACAAAATGGAAAGATATTACTTTTTGGTACTGATTCTTTCAGAGAATATTTATTTACTTATTACTTTTATTAATCAAATTTATACGGTCACCCATCTTATGGACATTGACTCTGAGTGGCATACCACAATTCAATAAAACCATAAAATAAATAATAATAACCTTAAACAATTATATACTAATTATTAAAAGAGCATTAAAAATTAGAAAACCAGAACTAAAAAAGAAAAAGGAATGGAGAGATGTTAATAATAAGGAATAAATAATAATAATAATAATAATAATAATAATAATAATAATAATAATAATAATAATAATAATAATAATAATAATAATAATAAGTTAATAATAAAAAGGAATGGAGAGATGTTAATAATAAGTGCATGAGGCAACATCCAGCCAATACATATAAAGACAGCTTCAGTTTCTGCCTCTTTTCTGAATTCTTCCTTCATTGGAATGTTGCAAATTAAGTTACAGCCTAACTGCTTTATAGTTCAGAGTTTATTTATGTCTCTGCTATAGTATTTCAGTGTCCTGTTCTTTCTTCTGTTGCAATATCATCTTAACATGTAATTGCCAGTAAATTTTCCAGTTGATTAAAACTTACTGCAAACCTTTGAAGGCCAACCCTATCTCTGTTTTTGGTAACTTTGCATCATCTTTTCCCTCTGAATGTCCACACCAAGTAGACAGGTCTTGCATTGCATCATTGTCCTTCTCACATAGTCAATCTTCGCTGATTTTGAATCACCCTGGAACTTGCATCTCTTCAGCACTCAAATCTCATTCATTTTTCCCTGCTATACTCTGTCCAAATCCAACAGTACTAACTTCCTGCAGTTGCTTAGCTCTTTCAACTTCTCCACATGAGCGACTCTTGTGTATTTGTGAAAATCTTATTGGTGTTTTCTTTTCCTCCAGTTTTTTTCCCAGCCTCAGGTTATCACCATTTAGACTGTATACCAGGGTGATTACATGGCAGGCTGACAGTGTTTGCTTTCTCCATTATGTCCAAGGGCAACTTTGTACAGATTGGAACATAGGTATCTCTCTTTATCAATACAGATGTATCCATTCTGCACAATACAAACTTTTCTAAAATGCTAGCCTAGCTCAGTGGTTTTCAACCAATAATAAACAGTGAGACTTTATTGGCTATGATGGGACTCATCTTTCCAAGTCTGTGCATGGAAGAGAGATTCAGAAAAGGAGAAAAGAAAGCAGAGCAACCTCTTTCTGGTTGAATGCATTAAGGGCGCTTAGTTAAACATTAAATGTCTAATATTGCAATTGACAGAAGGAACAGGGACACTTTCTTGCTAGAACATCTGGGAAAGCCACCTCACCCTTGCTGCCTCCTTTTGAGGTGTACTAGATGGAAATGCACAATGGAGGGATAGTGAGATTTGAGAATGGCTGGTAATATATACAGACAGGTTCTGCTGATTATGATTTGGGTAGTTAGATATGGGCTATTACTGAAATTTTCTTTTGAGATACACATGTCAATCCATTGCATTACATCAGAATGGAGAAAAGTTTGATTCTCTTTTGTGTGAAATGCCAGTTAATGAAGTGCAACCACAAGATTCTTGCCAGTGATTGAATTATCATACCTGTTGTGATGATGAAACTATGCTTAACACAACAGCAAACATTTTACATACATACATACTTACTTACTTACATACATACATACATACATACATACATACATACATATATATATATAGGCTTTAGTTCCCAGAATTCTGGGAAATTAAAATCACATTAAAGTTGCGTAGGCTGAGAAACATTGATCTAAGATCCAGTATTATGCCCCAGCCCCCCCCAAAACAATTCTAAAAAGTACCATACTGAGTATGCTGGTTTGCCCAATTTTTTGAACAGCTGAAGATTCAGAAAAGGGCAGGTGCAGGTAGTAGGTTTTATATAAGAAATTAAGAAAATCAAAAGTATACATTCCATTTAAACAGAACAGAACTTCAACTACTACAAAAACAGAAGAATAAAACAATAGAAATAAATGTAAAAAGCAATATAAAACAAGAATGGATTCTCATGCATTTATATAGATGTATGAAACATTATATAACCACTTTAATTAATACAAGACAACATGTTATTTTAATCATCCATACATAATATTCATCTCTAAGCAACATTTTTATAAATCACAAGTAACTTTAGGGCTTCAATCTACTGAATATATGGGATCATAAATTTATATTTCCAATGTTGAAGGACTACAGAACTCCATTAAGAGCATATAATTTATTTCCATTGTCCAGAAATTTCCACTTAATAGTTATGTAGTTCAAAAGAATATGGACGTAAAAAAAAATTAAACCTGGTCTCAAAAGAAAAATAAGAGATGGCCTTGGAGAATTAATCAGGTAGCAATAGTTAGCAAAAAAATGAATGCAGCCTAGGAAAAGATAAAGGTGTTAGCAAGAAACGTAAATTGACCCTGCCTTGACTCTCCTTGAAAAGGAAAAGAAGGAAGAAAAGGAAAAATGCTGCAGCATTTTTTCAAGCTATTATACTCTAGCCAATATCAACAGAGTTCCAATATTTTTTGTAGAGTCTTTTTTCTGACATCAAATGGCTGAAGGTAGAGGAACATACTTCCTGAATATATTCTTGTGCCTGCTTTGACATTAGTATCCTAGTTCATTAATCTATAGTTTTCTGCAGTGCTTTTTTTGTAAAAAAAAAAAAAAAAAAAAAAAGGTGCCGGAACTCACACATGTCATACAACCCGCCTTGCCTACCCTACAAGGTTCCATCCAAAAAAGGTGCCGGAACTCTGTTCTGGGCGTTCTATGACAAAAAAAGCCCTTGTCTTCTGTGAAAATTGAACTGGAGAAATCTGGTTTAGGGACTCCTTCCAAACCAGGAAATGAAACAATAAGGATGGTTGCAATACTATTTACAACTTTTAATCAGAACCTAATTGTGAACACTTTGTGCTTTGGTCTTAAGTCCACTTTTTTTAACAACCTTATAATTCCTTGCACTGGGGTGGAGTCGGGGCAACTGAATGGACCTGAGTGTTTACTGACTCGATGCCCTTCCTGACGCCTATGCGGAGTTCACAGCATAAATTTTCTCTTTACATCCATAGAGAGAAAAATATATGCTGCTACCTCAGATTGAACTCATAGCCTCCTCATTGTGAGGTGAGAGCTCCACCTCTAGACCATCACACTACTCTTTGTTCCACTAAGCCTTGGTATAAAAAATTGGCAGAATAGGTTACTCTTCTCCATCCTTGGCTCCTTCAAATACATTTAATGTGATTAATTGTACTCAATCATCACATTAGGAAATATTGATGGTAGACTTATAGCTAATTGTTTCGTGACTATGTAAAGTTAAAATGTCACTGAAAAAAGTGACTTACAACCAGTCATCACACTCACAGCCATTGCCACATTCCCATGGTCACATGATCAAAATTAGCGCATTTCGCAACCAACATGTGAGTCACTTAACAAATACCTTGCTTAGTAATGAAAATTGTGATCTCAGTTGTGGTTGTAAGTCCAGGACCCTGTAATATAGTTGCCAATAGTAAAACATACTAAAGTAAATTAGGCATCTTTGTGATTGTATGAATACCAAAATAAAATAACTAAACTTCTGACTGAAAGCTATGATGACCAATGATATGAAATTATACACATCTAAATAATAAGAAGAAATAATTAAAAAATACTAGACTGTGCAGAAATGGACAGATTGACTTTGAGACTGAAAGAAAAAGAAGAAACAACATTTTCAAACTTGGGAAACGAACTAGGGATTAGGAATTTAATTTGTATTAGAGAATGATAAACTCAGACAACACATTTGTTGAATAAGCACTGTTGAATTGTATTGAAAAATCAATAAAAACTTTACACACACACACACACACACACATGAAAAGAAATTATACACATCTAAATAAATGCTCTATTCAAATTTCATTTTTATTTTTTGCAAAATAATTAACTAGGTTCATTTTTATATAAATAACAAAATAAATAACAATTCCCCTAGGCAGTACTTCACATGAAGGCTTTTACCTTTCTTTTTCACCAAGATACAATGAAACTTTATTCTGCAACCTGTACATTGTAGATAGTGAGTGAACTGTAAGGATAGACATTTGTTGCTGCAAGTGTTTTGCTGGAAACAAAATTTGCTACTACATCTTCTCTTTTCACAGGAACTGCCCAAATAATTGCTGATGGATAAGAAAAGGCAACACATAAAAGTGTTTTTGAAAATCAAAGACATAGCTCCTTCTACTGCTCTCCACCCAGAGTTAAAATGGTAAACAGATAAATTTGGGGCAAAAAAATCTGTTTAAAATTGCATGAAGTGAAAGACACACCAGTAGATTTGCTAGCTTCTCCTTCAGGCTGTTTCTAGGATTTTTTTTATATATATATAAAGCTTACATGGAAAAAAAACCTTAGTCAAAAATCAATGTCAGAAACTTAGTTGATCACGAATGATGAATGTTATTTATAGTTTGGAAAATGTAGGCAAAGGTTCGGAGAAATTGTGCACTACCAGAAACCCAAGATTCCTACTTGAATTGGCTGCCTCATTTTGCCTTCCCTTTTCAGGCTTTGTTTTTTTTAATGATGAAGTCTAATTATGAAATGAGAAGTTCAACTGGACCAGAGGTTGGGGAAGTCAATGCTAAAGATTCAACACAGGAATCAAAACATGAGGTCAAAGATAGTGGAGAAGACAGAACTGACAGCAATGTGGCCTGGGCATCTTGTAGCTCAAACTGAAAGATTGGCAGAAAAGATTTTATAAAGGCAGATGTGTTTCTTTCACTGGATTTGCACACACAGTTTATTTAATCATTCTTTACGGAATACATCACAGTGGCTGGTACATTCAGTACCCTAAACGAAAATCAGATCAATCCCATTAGGGCAGTGGTGGTGACCCTATAGCACGCGTGCCAGAGGCGGCACTCGGAGCCCTCTCTGTGGGCATGCATGCCATCGCCCCAGCCCTGCCTCCCCCCATGGCCCCTTCCTTACCAGCAGCCCCCCTGGAGGAGAGTCACCCCGGAGCGCGGTCTGCATGGAGCAGCGCAGCCAAGGACATAGCCAGGCAGCAGGGACAAGACTCTGTCCTCGTGCCTCATAGCATGCAGATGCTGCTGCGTGGGGCGTGGCTGCCATGGCGCTGTAGGGCTGCCTGGGTGATCTGCTGTGGTGGGCCATGGAGGCGGTGCGTGGTCCTGTGGGTGGGCGGGGGAGGGGGTGGGCAGGGGCAGAGCAGGCAGGATGGGAGGCAGAGTGGGGGAAGGGGGCGGGTTTTGGGCACTCAGTCTCTAAAAGGTTCACCATCACTGCATTAGGGATTAATGTGGAATGTGAATCCAATGAGAGCAATGATATCAGCTGACTGCCTTCGGGCTGAGGATCAGAATCTGGACAGCAGTGTATTTTAAAGAGCAGTTTCAGCTCATACAGCTAGACTGGTAGATAGTTGAAAAATTTAGGAAGGTTTGAAATCTTTAGACACATGCAAAAATAATTGCTAATATTATGTATATGGGGATCTGCTTGCTGAATAAAGGTCAAGAAAAATGCCTTTTCAATACTCTCTGCTTAAAGTTCTGTTTAAATAGAAACTACTAACTTTTGTTACGGATACTGTTGTTTTTAAAATGAGCCATTTAGTATTGATGACTATAAGAAGCTATCTCATAATTGATGACAAGAGTCATACTCCATAATTTTGGAGAGCACAAGGGTCATACTGGGTAGCATGAAGATGCAAAATGGAAAGGGGCAATTCCCTCCCAATGCGTTTTGCAGAAATTTTGATGCAATATTTCTTCACTCTTTCAAACAATATTATGCTATTTAAAAGCTTATGCTACACTGTATTTCCCACCTCAAAACATCAGGAAATAATAGATTTTTGACAGTTGGGGTCAGAAGGCAGTTAAAAAACTGATAACAGGGTAAATGTACGTCACCTTGTTCCCTATTGGTTTAAGGTGTGACCCAGGCTTCTCTGAAAGGCATTTTCAATCCCTCCAAAGTCACTTATTTATCTTCCATTGATGGATCTGGCATCCTATTTTCTCTTCTAAAACCTTTTTCCTTTTTCTGATGGTTGCCAATCTGTCCTGTTCACAAAGAAGATTGTCACGAAAGGGGCAGATTATCCTTGCAGAACTCTGAACCAATTACTTACAAAGGGCTTTGTAAATTAAATTTAGGACTGTATAAAGCCACTTGTCAATTCTTTACCTAGCAAATCAAATAATACACATTGTGTTTCATAGTATTTTTTTTATCATCTTGAAAATCCTGTGAGATGCATCATGACTCAATGGAAATTTGAGCTTGAGTGTCTTTAGGACTAATCTGAAACTATATATATAAATATTAAGAAAGAAAAAGGAAAAATCATATTGAGCTAATGAAATTGAGTGACATTGACCCCCCCAAAAAGCACTTCATAAAATGCAGAGATAAAATTCTGACATTTGTTACAACAAGATATCAGGTTACCTAGCTATAAAAGGAGGATTATCCAAATTCATGGGGCAAGCTATCAGTGACAATCGTTCAACTGGCCATCTTTTACCTGTAGTGTTAAGAAATAGATTTTTTTTCTTGAAGAATAACTGCTGAGAAATCCAACCCAACCCAACCCTGAGAAAATGAAGTTATAGCCATATTCTGCTTGTGAGTTTTTCATAGTCATCTTATGAAAACAGAATGCTGGACAAGATATATCTTGAAATTAATGCAGCAGAAGTTTAAATCAAACATATATATGATCGAGTACTGTATATATTTGATACTGGTGTCAATAAGACATAAATGTGTATATGTGAACCCAATAGAAAAATGTACATGATATGATTAATTTTTTATCTATGCGTATTTTTTCAAGAGACAAAATGTCATTAACGCTGGAACCACATCCTACCTCTAACTTATTCTTAGAGCCATAAGGAAGGTTGCAGAAATAAAGGACTTGGGAGGGCAATAATGAGAAGAGAGAAGAAAATCAGTGAAGGCCAATAGTCATGATAGATGACTTCCTATTTCCTCTTCTGATGAGTTCTGTATATGTTCAGTCAGCAGTTCAAACTATCCCTTTTTTCATTATTCTGTTTCCTTTTTTAGAAAAATAAGTACCAATGTTCATTCTTATAAAAGTTTGTGTGTTGCAGGGGAGGGTATTTTATGTCACACACACACACAAACACACACTACATACATAAGGACACCTTTTAAAAGGCATTTTGCCTGAGAGCACACATTTCTAAATGGACTGAATCCTAAAACAGAGAGTTTTATGTGCAACTTGAGGCATTTTTCTTAGCTAACAGCATCAGTGTGAAAAATATGTGGAATCACTGTGTTCTCATCCAGGAAGTAGTTGAATAGATGCAGACCAAATCTGTTTGCTTTGAAATGCTGACTAAATCAAATATTGCTAGCAGGTGAAGTTATTTTCCAGAAATTCTGCAGCCATGCCCTACTGTCTTCTGACTCTGTTATTATTCTTTTTTGTTATTGATTTCTCTTCATCTGTCCTCTCCCAAAAACCAATTGAAGGACAAAACATAAATGCACAATATTCTGGTTCTCTCTGTCTCTCAGAATGAACTGGGAGCGAAAAACAGACAAACAAATGGATGCTGCTAATGGCATTGGTAGGGATCCATTGTTTAAATTACTTTATCCAGGTCTTCCTACAAACTTCTACAAACTACAAAAAGCATCACTGTGTCAAACACTCTGGAACCCCTCTGCATAGACAAGATTTGACAACCTTTATGGCTTGGAGACTGTAGCAGGTGTACTCAGTGATGTTGTGACACCATTGTAATGGCTATGATCTGAACCATTATAGTATAGATCTTTCAATTGGAATTTCATTGACAAGCCTTGAATACATCATTTTATTTCTTTTCATTTTACACAATATTTTCCCAAGTTACCATATGAGAATTGGGCAGTGCCTTTATTAGTCAAGTGGAGAGTTTTTAAAATGATGAAATCAGCTGCCATGGACTGCCATGTTTTTCTTTTCCCAAACAAGTTATTTGTCAGAATTAGAGGACTGACTCCTTTGAAAATGAGTTTTAGTAAACAGTTCTTACAACATGTGTATGACTGCGTGACTACAGAAGTGCTCCGTATGTTTTCAAGAATTTTATATCATTTTCTTCAGTTTTGTATTTTCTAGGCTTTCACCCTCAGAATATGATGATAATCTGAGGGATGTTGCTTTTCACTTTTCATTGTCCAGGATTGAAGAGAGAGATTCTTAGAAACTGTTTGTTTAGTTAAATTTATGTGCTGCCCATCATCAAATTATAGTATTTGAAATACTCCAGCTATTTAGATTGCTGTATGTAAGGAAGTTCTGACTGGTAGTTATACTCTATGACAACCTTTTACCATGGGAATCCTTAGAAAAGGGGGTTCTCTAATAAGATGAAATCCCTATACCTCCCAAATCTATAAAAGGCCTTGATGCAGTAAATTGACTAATAACTCAAGGAAGCCTCTAGCCATTGTACAACCACATTTATATGTTTGTAGGTCTTCAGCTGTAAGGATGAAATTCAGCCATTTCAATTTATTGCTTCACTGAAAAAGCTCAAAGCCAGGATAAAAAATTATCTAAATTGGGATATAATTATTCTCTTTCAGCTTGCAGAAATGCTGATTAAGGAATGCTTGGCAAAATTTGTATTCAATCTTGTAAAAAATTGATTTACCCAACACAAAGGACTATAATGTATTAAATTATCTATAATCTAGGACACTTGCTGTCAAAACAAGTTAAAAATTAAATCTATCAACACCATACATTTTGTAAAAGTATTATTAATATAGAAGAAATGATCACATAACAATTTTTGTTTTTACAAAATTATATTGAATTGATCAGAAACTGGTCCAAAGTCATAAATATATCCTTCAAAGATTCTAGTATCAATTTCTTAGAATAAAAAGTTATAGTAAGACTTGCCATAAAACTTTCAATCTAGACAGCCAAGAAATATTAAATTAAAATAAACTCAAAGAAAGTATAATATACATGTGCTGCTATACTCACAGCACTGTGGCTGACCTTCATCTTGACAGTTGCATAGATAACATATCACTTTTAGAACTTTGGGGAATGTGTATTTTAAGCAAAATCTGGCACTTAAGAGATGTTATGTCATATTACATGGTCCCTTTAGCTGGTTCTATAGTTTTGATTTAAAAGGCAGGCTTGCTCATATATTCTTCCATTGTCTGCAACAAAGAACAGTAAAGAAAATAACTCAGTTATAATCAGAAGTTACCCATAAAATTCATAATGTAAGAACAATCAACCTATACAAAAGCAGATAACTGAAACTAATTTGCTAAACTAAAGAAAAATCACATTATTAATAGACTCATTCTCTTCTCACTAGCTTAATCTTGTAGCCTAGACTACTTATGTTAAAATGTTAAATGTTAAATGTTAAAATTATTTACCTTCAGTACAAAAATAAAATAGTTTTGAAATCATGAAGCTAATGAACATAAAACATTATTTTATTAATAAATTCATAATCTTTCAATCAAATAATTCTAGTGTTTTCTTTTACCAATCTACAATCAAGTTTGAGATAACAGCATGTATGACAAAAAAAAAATAATTAAAATATAATGAATAAATTAAACAAAAAACAAAAAACCCTCAAAGGGTGTACTTGATGAACCATTAGGTCTCTTTCTGATGTCAGTTTTCTATGTTTCTATGCATTATAGCAACTTAAGCTTTTCTGGAAACACTGAGAATCTCAAGATATCTTCTTGTCTCTGGATTAAAAATGGATTAGCAGCATATTTAGCATTTAGTCAACAAAATTTGTTTGTTCTGACCTGGTTTGATCTGGGTTCATTTTAGATGCTTCTATGGAAGTCTTTAGTAATTTTCCACCACGATAAAGTCATTCCCAATACTTTTTAAAATTCTAGCATTACTTGTGCACAAACCAGTCTCTATGGTGTGCTTATGTCCCATTGAGACTAATTTTACTATGCTACATATTCAGCTAATTTGCTTAACAAATGAGACTTAAGATTGTTTCACAAATCATACCTTGTTTTTCCATAACATCATAGGTACATGCTATTAGGGATAAGTAGGGCACAAAGTCCAAGTATTAATTTATACAGCTGATAATAATTACAATTATCATGTTGGACAGATTGGGAAAAATAGTCCTGCCTCTTTTAAATCCCTTTTTACTTAATGCTGGCCATGAAATTAAGTATTTGAAAACACTAGATATGTTAATGAGTAGGCTATACATTTTAGTATTTGAACTGAATATTAGGCACCCATAATATCTTACAGAATTTTGTGTTTGTGTGTGCGTGTTTTATACATTCTATAACATGACTGAAACAAAAGAAGGCCTTTCTATAATCAATGAAGCACTTGTAGATCTTTTTTTTTTATGAATCTTTGGTTTTCTCAATTATCTAGCAAGCATCACCAATTATTCTCCTATTCCTTGGACTTTTCTAAAACCAGTCAAACATCTGGCATCTCTGCTTCCATAAACGGTTCCATAAACGGTTGGATGATCCTAAGCATTATTTTTCTAGCATGTATAATTAAGTATATTGTGTGAATATTTGTTCATTTTGCTAAGCCTCCTTTGTTTGATATTGATATGTAGACTCACTTTTTCCAATTTGTTGGCTACTGGGTCTTTCTTCCAATTTGCTGGCCTTTATAGATTCTTCTGTTGCTTGCCATATTTCTTTAGATATTTCATCAACTCCAATAGCCTTCTGACTTGAGTACTGGCCTAATTTCCAGTATTAGTGGTTCTTTTAAATATAGAGGATACCTTCTGGATGTTGACACATATAGTACACTACTGTATACTGCTTCCACCTTTGCTTAATCTTCTTTGAATTAATTCTCACCATCCATTGGTAGTTGTTTTAGCATGCCAATTCAAGGCTGGAACCTCCTTCTAAGTTAGGAAATCTTTTGGAAGACTACCCTTATTTTTCTATGTGTTTTCTTGTTTCTGGGTTTCTTGTTTTCATATTTACTGCTGTAATAGTGTTTCTTGTCCCTTCTGATATGTCTTGGAAATTCTTTGTTGAGTTCTTCCTTGAGATCTTTGTCTTCCTTGTCTTTGATTTCTTTTTTCTTCTTTGCAACTTCCACCTTTATTTTGACATCCAGTGTGCTTTTTCTGTTTCCTGATCTTTGATAGTCTGTTCTCATATTTATATTTAACAACATCTTTTATTCATTCCATTGTTCAGGTAGATCTGTGAGGTATAGAATTTCAAATGATTTCTGATGTTCTCCTTGAAAATGATGGGTACATACTGTATTCAAGATCATACCAGAGAAGCTGGCTGGCTTTCTTTTTCAGCTTTAGTTTAACTCCTCCCCTCTTAGGAATCTGGATCACATTCCACTACAGCTCTACAGTCAGCCCCTGGCTATATCCTTTCTATTATAAGTGAGCTTTTCTATATCCTTATACCAATAATATTGTTAGAGTATGATTGATGGCCTAAACCAATGCAACTTTAAGAGGGGTGTGGACTTCAACCTCCAGAAGTGGTGAATGCTCCAACACTGGAAGTTTTTAAGAAGAGACTGGACAGCCATTTTTCTGAAATGGTGTAGGTGTTTCTGCCTGAGCAGGGGGTTGGACTCGATGATCTCCAAGGTCCCTTCCAACTTTATTATTATTATTATTATTATTATTATTATTATTATTATTATTATTATTATTATTATTATTATTATTATTATTATTATTATTATTATTATTATTATTATTATTATTATTATTGCTGGCTGGGAAATTCTGGGAGCTGAAATCTTAAAGTTGCTTAAATTGAAAAACACTGGCCTTAAACAATAAGTCGGACAATCATATTTTTAAACAAGGAGAGAAAGTGAGGGATTTGTTTTCTTCTCTTTTCTGACTTACCTCTTGTAACATATCACCATCTTCTATGGCTTTCACCGCAGATTTTTTGGATGTCTCTTGAACTTCCCCGCCCATTAGAAATTCATCAAGTATAAAATATGCTTTCTCAAAATTGAAAATAATATCCAGTTCACATACCTGTTAAGTATTATAGAAATAAATATTTAGAGTCAGTATCCTGCTACTGAATATGTTAATATGTCCTCATATATACTGTGTAAATGTGCACTCTTAGGACAGCCGGGCAACTAAGGATATATAAAATTAAATGTATTCCGATGGTTCAAATTGAAATAATTTAAGACTAAGTGACATTTCAAGATCATTTTATGTCTTAACTGTTGACAGACTGCAATCCTTTTCACACTTTTCTAGAAATAAAATCCTACAGCTGGGTTTTATAAAAAGCCATCTAAAGGGTATGCACTGGCTATTATTTCTGCCTTTTTATAGACAAGCTGCCCTTTCTTCAAATTCATTCATGGGTACTATAATACATTGTCATAATAAACCAAATGAAAAGAAAACACATTATGCAATGTATTTGTTTTAGCAAGGATTGGAAGTATATACAGAAATTAATTTCTGAAGGGGAAAGGAAAGCTTTAAATGAGTAAGCCCTTTAATATTCTGATACTTTCTCTATTCTATTTTGAGTGTTTGTAGAGATGAACATTACATTAAGAATTAAAGTACACAAAATAATCACATGTGTAAATGAGCAGTTTGCCCTTATCAAGGAAAAAGATAGGATACAATATACTTCCAGATAGACTTGATAAGAAGTAGTGTTCCTTTGAAGCTTTAGTTACATTGTCTTCCTTAATGCTGCAATGTGTGAAACTATTGGCTGTACAATATGCTATCCAAAACGTTATATGACAGATGATTAGTTCACTGGCAATATACCATAAACCATACCATTTTCTAAGATGGAAATATGTGAAAGGTCTTCTCTTAGCCTTCACCTTCTCCACAACATTTTAACTTCTTCAAACAATAAAAAAATGGAGAATCTCAATAGCCAGGTTATTAGTACTTGGAACTATCTTAGAAAATAAACCAGCAACCACTATTTCGCTAGAGGTTTTTCTGTAGATTGTTGCTAGCAAGAAGTTTAGCAGCTGTATTATGAACTATTTGAAGTTCCTAACTAGTTTTCACATTTCTGCAGAAATTACCCACTGCAGGAATCTATTCTTAAGACAATGAAAAATAATTGCAACCAAGCACAATAGCCTCTTTTCAGGCAGGCAGGTTCATGAATCTCAATTGGTCAAACATATTCCACCCTACTGACACTATGAAAACTTGGGTGAAAAAGAGCTCACACATAATCCTTCAGGAAAACAGAAGTTCATCTACTAATTTTTACTTGATTTATATAGATTTTATCTGGCATATATTTTTGTTATACTGGCCTGCCCACTGGATAATTAATAAACCTTAGAAATACATAGTTAAAACATAATACATTGCAAACAAACTAAACTAGCTATTCAAGTGGACAGATAATGCACTAAAATATTTCTATCTTGCCAGAAATCTCAGAATTAAAATAATTCCAAAGCACTTAGTGTTCCTATGCCTGCATATATTTTTTCCATTAAAGAAAAAAAAATAGCATGATTGGATCCACATATAGGCTTGTGGAATAAACTCTAATTGATTATATTTTACCCCTATTCCAAACCATAAAACACAATTTGCAAAGAAAATTATGCTAAACACGTTATCAGTTGCAAAGAAAGCTATTTATGGAGCAATAATAAAGAAATAAGCTTACATTGCCAAAATATCTGTCCAATAGCTCTACATAACGATGGACAACTTCTAGGGTCAAAAGTTCATTATCTTCTTCTTCTACTGCACAACAGAAATACAAACTAGCATATCTAAATTATAAAATGAGGAGAAAAAAACATGACCATTAGCAGTACTTTTTTTTGTCATAGAACGCACTGGAACGAAGTTCTGGCACCTTTTTTCAATGGATTTTCCAAGTTTTAAAAGTAACTTTGGAAAATTTGATGTTTGGTCCATGTGGACTTGAATCGCCCTGTCAAGCATAGCAGGTCGGCAGCAAAATCATTAAAATGATGCATGCAGGCTGCTTGTGTGTCGAGTCCGATGCATGCGTACTTCATCTGTGCTAGTTGTGATGGCTGTTCTGGACCGATCAGTTAGATAGATCTGTATGTTAGAATGTTTAGCTTTTATTGGGTTCAGGCTGTCTCCTTAAGAGATAGCTTATGGGTAATATAGTTTAGTTATTCAGTGACAAATGTTCTCCACTGGACGCATCTTCAGGAATGTAAGTTTCTGTTAAGGATTCCCGGATTAAATATTTGTTTAAATCCATTTTGTCGCATTATCTATCTGGGTCTGAATTGGAAGGCAACTCAGTTCAAGATCCAGAATAATGGCACTGTTCGGCTTGTGGTAATGCTTGGCTTTTGATTGGTCATGTGGTCGCATGCTGAGTGCTTACTGCGGGCGGAGACCATTATGTTTCGTTACACAACTGACATGTGGGGGGGGTGTACAGTGTTTGATACGTGCGAAAGGTAAATAATTTCTTTATTTTAAAAAATTGTTGATAAATTGAAAATCTTTTTTAAATTTTAGTGTAAAAGTATGACCCCCAAATTTAAAAATGAAAAAAAAAATACTAATTACATCTCAACCACTAGTCCTGCTAAGAACTGAATATATAACTTTTTAAATAAAAAATTAACAAGATGTGAGTTCCAGCACCTTTTTTCTTACAAAAAAAGCACTGACCATAGTATATATTAAAGATCAGTTTTGTTCTTTCTTCAATTTTGCTTGTTCAGTACATCATAAAATAATTTGTCTTAAAAGCACCCTGAAAAGTGTTTATCAGTGATTATGAAAACAAGAAGTGCCATATCAGTTATGTTGATATGAAGTAAGTTTACAATTCAGCACAACAATCTGTCATAAAATCTCACCCTGTTTCTCTAAGGTCTGTGGTATGCAAACCTATTTTTTACTTCTTAACATACCTTCATACATCTTAATACTTTATGAATATCGGTCCCAAATAATATTTCAAATGTTTGCATATTGATATAGTTTTTATGTAAACAGTTTATTTCATTAAAAGAAAGGGCAATGGTCTCTTTTGAAAAAATCCAACATTCATGTTCCAGTAGCCCTTTTGTTCGTCTCTTTCATGATGAAAGTTTACACACTGTTTTGTGACCTTGAGTTAGCCCAATAAATGGATTGCTTTAAGGTAAATGTTTTCTTGAGCAGCCCAGAGTTTGCTCATGGGCAGCTCAGATTACCCTGAGATTTTATCTCACAAGCGTAGCAGCAGTAATTACTAGGAAAGTACAAATTAAAAACCATGAAATAATAGCAGAAATATGTACACAAGAGAGAAATTGTCACACTTGAAAGTCCTCAGATGATTGTGAAAACCAGTATTTTTCATCATACCCCTGAAAAAAATGTTGCTGGGTAGGTCAGTGTTTCTCAGTCTCAGCAATTTCAACTCCCAGAATTCCCCAGCCAGCAATGCAATTTCAGAATTGAATTTCATGCATTTTAAACTTGTTGATGTTGAGAAACACTGGTTGTTTAGGTGTGTCATTGACTTGAAAATGTTATCCAACCCTTCCTTCGGCTAACAGAAGCCCCCAAAGGTAGTTTTATGTTCAGTATATTGATACAATTCCTGTATACCTTTTTTTTCTACAAAAACAATATTTTTTTTATAGAAAATGAAACTGAACTCATGTGGTTGTTCTTCAGCCCAGACCATTTATTCCTCTTCCCTTTTCATCACATACGGATGATGATCTGCTGTATATAAAAAGTTGATTTATAAAACTTCCCATACCTTTTGTAAACAAGCTTGAGATCTTTCCAGTTAACAAAGCTGCTCATTTTTTGATTTCGAGCCAGAATAATCTGCACAATTTCTCGGGTGACTTTTTTCTTTTCCTTTTCAGGAAGTGTAATAAACCATTTCTGAAGTCTTAATTTCCCTTGTCGGCTGAACAGCAGGATAAAATGTATCTAGAATAAAGAAAACAAGTTGATTATAATGACATGAGTGTAGAAAGTGCCACAACTTTTTTTTCTTTTTCTAATATATTTTTTGTTTTATCATAAAAAATAAAATACAAAACAGAAAAACAAATGAAATGAAACAAAACAAAAGCATACATTCTACCCTAACAACAACAAAAAAGAAAAAAATAGTGTACAAAAAAAGAGGGAAAAAAGATCAATTAAATTTAATATTTAACATGTAGGATCCACTCTGGCTGCTAATTCAGTTAAGTTCAAAATGAAAAGTTTTTCTTTTCTTCTAAAGTCAGCTTGTTACCAAGCCATATATTTTCCATACAGAATCTTGCTTGTTACTAAACAAAAGTGTAAAAAAACCCGGTGTGTGTGTGAGTGTGTGTTATATTTTGCTACTTACCCTCTTTTCCCTGGGCTGATATTCTTCAAATATCTATATCTTCAACATCTACACTTTATATCTGAGATGGTCAAGCATTTTACTACTAATGCTTTCTTTAGTTTTACTGCTACTATGGCCTTTGAAAAAAGAACTGATCTGCCAAAGAAAAGCGATGGAAGGAATAACAACACAGCACTGGAGTGTGTATTATCATAATATCAAGGTGCAAATATGCACCAAAGGCAAAGCATCAAGAATAAAATTAAACAAAAATATATACAAAATCTCAGAGCTAAAGCAAATACAAAACACATTTACCTATGTTTGGATTATAAACTAATTCAGTCTCTGTGAACTTTAACCAAACCCAATTAGCTGTCTTAAAATTTAAACCAAGTAACTCAGTAATCAGGATTTGTGTTTCCTCAGTGGCTTTTGGTTATTTCCATTTTGAGTCAAATCTTTCAAAAGATCTTTTTAATTTTATAACATTTTCTGCCATGATAATGGATTGCAGTTCTGCCATGATAATGGATTCATTGCAGTTCTGCCATGATAATGGATTCATGTCAAATAACCCCACTAGACACAATAGATACAATGCTGCAAGATAGACTAGTAACTGCTATGGCATTTTCCTAGTTCCAATGATATCTTTGCCAAGTTTGCAAATTTAGTGTTTAAAAATCAGTAGGTCTATCATTAATCACCTAGGTAAACTATTAAAAACCACAAGTTTGGGGGTTCAAGAGGGTCTGAACATCATTTCATTCTTCAAATAAGATGGAGAATGCTATTTCTATCATTAATATTAGAACACCTTCCATTAAATCTGTTCTTTAAAAAATGATGCTTGCCGATACAATATGTAATGTGAAAAATTCTTCCAGTCTATTTGAATTACCATTTTAATCCCTCACTCTCCAACTAGATGGTAACCATATAAGCAGATTGCCCAATTGGAAGCTTATAATTATAAAATAGTTTTGATTCAGATGGCTGGCTTAAGGTCAACTAGTATCATTCACCATAAAAACAGTTCTTGCCACTCCAAGTTCAATACCCTTGCCACTATATTTCATGTATTTTATATTTCCTCTTAATAACCCAACCTTTATAGAGTAGAGATATTGGATTACCAAAAATTATTTAATACATAGGTGGCTGCAATTTCAGTGAAAGCTGTCAAAATTAGTCCCTGAGCCATGGAGCCAAAGAATTAATTAGGGGAGATAACTATAAATTTATTAGATTAAGTTGTTCTCAATATGCAATTTAATTCTATTTTTTCTTTTCCTTTGACATAGATGAAGCTGCATAGATACAGATATAGTTTATGGATTCAGTAATAATTTTGATCTATAAATTGATGATGAATCTCAGTGGGGTAAACAATTGAGATATTGAAATTGGGTGTTTACCAGATGAGATATCAGTTCTATGAAACAGCAAGAGTTGTGCTTTTCCAGTTTGTCTATTAGTGGCCAGAAGTGCCTTTCACCAGTTTGGACTAGCTTGAACTACATATGATTTGGGTTAAGATGTCTGACATTATCAGCGCTTCCTCAAGTACTATTCTCAACTTTATTATTACAGTATACTGTTTTTATGGATGTCTTTGAAAATGACCTTGGTTGAAGATCAACCAAGTCAGAATGTCTGTGTTAGATGGTTAGCAGGTATAGCCAGTTGAAATTACACCAATGCTAAAATCTTTCGTTTGCTCTCAGGCTAATTCAAAATGGTAGCTTTAATTCTGAAAATCTTAAGTGGATAGCATCAGAGGATGTTTTTCTGTCTATCAGACCCGGAAATGTCCTAATTCTACTAGGGAGGCCCTTCTTTTAGTGTCAGCAACAGAAGAAAAGTATATCTGCCCTGATGATAGATTAATTTTTGTTTCTATCCTTATTTCCAGGGCTTTTTTTCAGCCGGAACGCGGCGGAACCGCGTTCCGGCACCTTTTTCCGGGCCGGCCGCACCGGAAATAGCCCCTCCCACACCGGAAATAGCCCCTCCCAAATTTTACTTGCATTCCTGTTCTCTAAAGGGGCGGTCCTAGGGTNTGATGAGGGCGTGGCCAGGTTTGAGTTCCGCCACCTTTTCTCCGAGAAAAAAAGCCCTGCTTATTTCTATGGATAAAATTCTTGATATTTTATTTATCTATTTATTTTTCATGTTATAGAAACTTCTCCTAACTTGGGTGTCCTTTAAATATGTTGAGTTCAACCCCCTGATTTACTAATTAGCATGACAATTGCTAAGAATTCTAGGAACTGAAATCCACATATCTGAAAGATCCATAGGTTAGGAAGGTTAGTTTGATACAATCTTTAAAAAAATTAAGTGCAATTATAAATATTGTAAGAAGAACGATTAGATTTTAATAACAAAGTCATATATATCTTACTTTGAGACACGTATGAAAGCTTATATATCATTTGGAACAGATGGATTTTTCAGATTTCTACAGTCATCTGTCAAATCTGTCTTTAGGAAACCGCTTCATTATTTTAGAAGAAAAGGCAGTTATATTTTTTAAAAAATTAACAGCAGAAGCAATCCATATTTCACATGTGCTGATCTTACACTTTCACTAGGGACAGACAATAGACCAAAAAATGGAGAATTGGAATCAGAAAATCTGATCTCAGGAACTGATCTGCCATTTCTCCCAACTCTTGCTATGATTCTGCCTATTAAGCCAGTTAGAAATAGCGAAAGTACCACCTGAATTTAACCTGTATCTTACAACAATTCTTCCTATCTCAGTTCATTTAGCATTTACTACGAGAGCATAAAATACAACTAAATGACATTTCTATCAACAAACCAGTGAAACTTTGGTAATTTTATCTTTGCCTTATGTTCTGGGCTTCTATTTACTGGTTTTGAAACAAGGTGTGTTATTGATTTAAGGGAGTGAGTCATTTTAGGGCTTTTCCATTTCAACAAGACTTTACTGGATGTTATATTGTTCAGCTTGTATATCAAGAGCCAGTATGAAAGTTCAAAGATGTAATAGGAGAACAGACTGTGCCTCTCTCTCTCTCTCTCTCTCTCTCTCTCTCTCTCTCTCTCTCTCTCTCTCTCTCTCTCTCTCTCTCTCTCTCTCTCTTTCTCTCTGACAGTGACATAATTAAGAAAGAGAGAAAATGATCAATTGATTTAGGCTCTTGAATCTCAATGAGGTTTCTGGCCAACAGATGTGGACTATGAACACTGAAAGAGAAGGAGAACTAATTACTGACAATGTTTTGGTGCTATAGGTAGGTAAAAGAGAAAATGAACAATTGGTGCTATAATAGCTATAATAAAACTACAGCTACTGTAGTCATAGTTTTATTATAGCAAAAAATGGGTTTTCTATTTCCCCTCCCAGTCACTACCTGTTTCATAGATGTTTTAAGCAGTTTTGAAAAAAAATATTTGTATAATTGTCCTATTTGTTTTTTTGCTCTGATAAACATAGCTCATAATGTTGAGATGTCCCTTGTTTGGAAAAATGCCACATGACAAAAAGAAAAGTATATGTTAATTTGCTCATTTTGGGGGTAAGCACTACAAACTGAGTTGGGAGCACAAATGAAATTTTATTTTCCGTGCTTGTGGCTGTCAGTGAAATTCAATCTACCAAACAATCATGGAAAAAGATGGAACTTCGTGAAAAACTTTGATTTGAATATAAAGGATGTAATGAAGTTGGCTGTTTTAAACATGTTTATAACATCCTTGCTGTTTAAATTCTTGTTTAAATTACTAAGCTCCTGCTTTTCAGTGTCAATTGTAGTCAATATTTTACATTAAAATGAAGGCTCTTGAGTTAGATGCAAGTGAAAGCAAGAATGCAAATAACCCTGAGAGTTAAATTGGGGGTGGGGATGAGAGAAAAAATCATCAATTTAGTAAATGTAATTCATACAAAGACAAAGACAATATTAAGTTATGACAAGTTTAACTGCAGATAATTTATTTTAGTAAAAAAAAAACCTGTACAATATTGTGCCTCCAGGCCTCATTATTTTTACAAAAGGGAAAGAAAAAGCATTCACAGCAATCAAGAATGGGATGATAACCATGAACTACAGAATCAGAATGGCATTGATATGCCTTCTTCAAAGGACTCTTCCTAGTAAGAAATGCTGGATATTTCACAATTTTTGAGGGACAAAGAATTCAGCGGGGATACCAGCAGGACATGTGTCACACACAATAACCCTTTTTTTGATTGGCTTCTTTAAAACTCTTCAAAAGTTCTTGTGCAGATAAGAAGAAGGTAACAAGGAACAGAGAAAGAGGGGAAAAACATAATACTGTACATGACTCAGCATCATTCTGTTTATCCATTCTGATTAGAAGATTGTCCTATCAGTAACTCAGTTTTCTTGTGCTATCAAAGCACTTTTCCTATATGGAAAATAAAAGGGAATGTGGGTATTTGATTTTATCTTGACCTTTCTCTAGCCTTCTGAATTGCTGAATTACTCACAAGGCTTTAAAAAGAGTTCAGATTCAGTTCAAAATTGTTTTAATTTTGAGTCTGAAAACAATGGAATCTCTTCAAAGGACCCCAGTTCGATTTATGTTTCTTTGTACAAAGCAGGTTTAGTTAATAAATCAAACTATAATATCAGGAAACAAGATAAAAGTATATTGTATGCAAGCTACAGCAAACTGAACATAGAAGGTGCAGATTTTGGCTCATAAATGTATGACAAAGGATTGATAGAGGCGAGAGAGAAGGGGGAAAAAACTGGAACAGGGACAAAAATGTCACCTTGATGGGATAGAATAAGAGAGTTGGCAGGAAGAAAGGGAGACACAGAGGAGAAACTTAGAAGAAGAACCTCAACATTAGAAGCTCCTGAACCTCTGAAAGGAGTATCTAACACTTCACAGATTTAAGTAAGCGACCACTGGGAAAAGTATGGGAGAGGCAAATTTGCCTTGTTTTAATTTCAGATTATTTCATATGGATAATCAAGGGAAGCCCTATAAGAAGTAAATAAAATTGTAATGTCTTTAACATTTTTTTTTTACTTTTTTTGGTGCTAGAGCTGCTGTGCTATATTTTATATCTGAGAAGATGAAACAGTGCATCCTTAATACATAGATAACATTATCCATATCAAAATTAGCTGATCTTTTTTGCCAGGCTCTCCCCATATTTTTGACTGATTAAGTAATCCATGTGGAGTCCTTGGTGCTCTCAGAGCTTAGTGGTTTTCTTACAGACTTGCTAGCACTGATGATTTACCTACTGAAATGCCTGCAAGAAAATCACCAAGCTCAGAGAGCACCGAGGACCCCACATTCTAACCCCAAGCTACAACTGTTCTCTTCTTTCATTAAATAATCCATCTTAAAAATATAGGTTTACTCAGTGATGGCGAACCTTTTAGAGACCGAGTGCCCAAACTGCAACCCAAAACCACTTATGTATCGTCGGGTGCCGGATGGGCGTGACCCATTGGGTAGGTGTGGCCCATTGGGTGGGTGTGGCCAATTGAATGGGCGTAGCCCATTGGGAGGGTGTGGTGGCGGTGGTAATGGCAGACTGGGTGGGACTAAAAAGTTCAATCAATCAATTCCAACTTTGCGAGATCTTTTTTTTCCCCGCAAGAAGTTGAAATTGATTGAAACTTTTTTATTTTTTTGCACACAATGGTGGAGGCCTAAAGCAAAAAGGTTTTATAAAACCCAGCTGAAAGCCTAGGACTGGGGCGACGGCGTGCGTGCCCACAGAGAGGGCTCTGTGTGCCACCTGTGGCACGCATGCCATAGGTTCGCCACCACGGGGTTTACTAATAAAATACTAAGTATTAAAATTTTTCAATAAAAGTGCCTACTTGATTGGGAACAAAACCAATTATGACATCAAAAAAGAGGAAGGATATACTGTTGATAAGACTAATGGGTAGGAAAGGAAAAAAATAGCCTTTCTGCAAATATATGTTTTGATAGATGGATAGAAAAGTCTTGATGGACACAACAACAGAGAGATTTCAGATAATCAGCTGTTTCATATGATAAATGGGATCAAATAGTTGAAGACACAAATACAGGGATTTCTTTTGCTGGATTATTACATCTAGGAGAATTAATCCTTTTTGTTTTATTCAGCTAGCATTATGCTGTATCTCCTTCCCCACAAATATGGCATGCTGGTTATTCTGTTTAGTCTTTTACAGAGATTATATGTTCCCTAGAGTTAAGGACTTTGAAATCTTGTCAATTTGAATTTATTTTAATAATCAAAAGGCAGACTGATATGCAAAAGGACTAAAACTAGGCCTAATCGCCTGTGGTGAATTAAAATATTTTTTTCTCCAGCTTTTCCCTGAAATTCTGTATTCAAAAATGGTTTGCCTTCAAATTAATAATAATAATAATAATAATAATAATAATAATAATAATAATAATGATAAATAAATTATCCTTTCCAGAAGTGTTAAGTTACAACCCATAATCTTTCCAATATCCCCAAAAGCATGTTGTAATCCATCATATCAGAAGGGAATCAGGTTGAGGAAAATTGCTATGGGTTTCAATTGGGAGAGAAAGCAAACACTTTCAGGCAGAGCTTGGCCAGTTCCTGATTAGGACAAAAAGCTGATCTACAGGATTTTAATTGATTCATCAAGACAACTCTTATGTTTTTAGCTTAGAAGGAAAAACACTTAGTAGATGAAAATATTTGCCTATATGCCAGATGCTATGTGTGACACTAATAAGCAAATCTAAGTAAATCCTAAAGTCAGCAGTTCCCTTTCTTAAAAACACATTCTCACACATATAATTAGAATTGAAAAATTGGCTCAGGTGGAACTGCTTTTTTTTTCCCTTCAAATTTAATTGCCACACTAAAAAAAACAGTAAGCTGGTTGGGCACGCCTTTCACTGTACTCAGTATGGGTGGCTCCCCTTCACAGCTTTTAACTGTTCCTTAGAAAGAACCGAAACACTTTTGACAGATGTCCTTTGAACAATGTGTAAGTGCCATTCATTTCTTCACAAGCTTTAAATCTGAGTAATGTTTTGTTCAATTCATTTATGTGTGTGCATATACATTTCAAATAAGTTTTTTGTCCTCCTCTCCAAAAAATGAAGAAAGAATAAAATTATTACAGCTATGCAGAAAATGGAATTTGAAGAGCAAAATATGAAATGAAGTGCACATGGAACACCTGACTGCCGTTGTGTCTTTTCCTTTCACAACAACTGTAATATCTCAGAAAAAGACAGAGTTGGGCTTCTTAATTGCACAAAGTATGTGAACCCTACTGTATATAGCAAGCTCCATTTAAAAAGGGTAAATTGAAACATTTAAAACATCCAAATCAAAGGTCAAAACCCATCATTTCCTGTCCTTGAGGCAAATCCTCTCCAATTGAGTGGACTTAGTTGAAGAGTTGAACTAAATTTAACCAAGAGTTGGACTAAGAGTTGAGACCACTGACCAGAATTGAGCTTATTTATTATTTACTCAACATCCCTGCTTTTTTTTTTCCCCCTTCTCTCTCCTTGACTGCTTCCATACTTAGTCTTACCAACTTTCCTGTCCCCATTCTGGAGAAGCAAAACAAACCTTTGCTTAACATTACCAAATAAACATCATAAAATCAGATAAGGAAGTACAAATTCCTGGACATCTTAATATATACCGGTAATCCCATAGCACAAAACTCTAGCAAAGGTGAGTGAATGAACTAGGTCAAGGGTAGGCAACCTTGGCTCCTTTATGACTTGTGGATTTCAACTCCCAAAATTCCTGAGCCAGCCATGTTGAGGGGAAAGGCAGAGATTTCCAAGCTGAGCCCTGCTGGCTCAGGAATTCTGGGAGTTGAAGTTCACGAGTCATAAAAGAGCCAAGATTGCCTACCCTTGAACTAGGTGAATGAACTTCACCTAGAATGAACAAGGAGTACTATGTCAAGACAAGCCTCACTTGCTTGGAAATAAAACTCTTCTTTCCCCTGGTGGTAGAGTCATTGTTGACATTATAATGCCATTGTAAGTATCTCAAACCACTCCTTATTGACATTCTCCACTTCACACTTGAGTAACAGCATCAAGTTCAACCCCCAACTCAGTGCAGAATCCATTACAGCCTGTATGATAGATGACCATACAATCTATGTTCAAAGATTTCCAATGAAGAAAAACAAGCACAACCTTGACCAAGAGTTTATTCTTGGAATCATCTGAAGCCTGAATATTCTCCTTATATCATTGATTCTGGTTCTGCCCACTGGGTCAATAGAAAATAAATCCCATGCTGTCTTCTAAGTGACAGCCCTTCACATAGTTGAAAACTATTATCATATCTTTCCTTGTGTATTTTTTCTATATATTAAAATATCCATAAATTGATTTTTATATAGCTTGGTTTTCAGATCAATCACCATTGTGATACTCTTCTTTTAAATTTGCTCCAGTTTACAATTGCCCTTTTTATGTTTATTTATATCCTACCTTTATTATTTTTACAAACACAAGGCAGTGAACATATCCAAAACAAATCCTCCTGTTTTCCCCACAACAACATCCCTGTGAGGTGAGATGGGCTGAGAAACAGTAACTGGCCCAAGATCATCCAGCTGGCTAAGGCAAGACTTGAACTCACAGTCTCTTGCTTTCTAGCCTGGTGCCTTAATCACTAGACCAAACTAGTTTTTTAACCAGAACAAGACACAGTATTCCAAGTAGGATCTGATCAAGGAAGAGCAGAGTTGGGACAGTTCCTTCCCATGACGTGGACATTAGGTCCTGCAAATTCACCTTAAAGTGTCATTTACCTTTTTAGCATGTATTTCACCCTAGTGGTACATATTGAATTTGTGATCAATAAGAACCAGATTCCTTTCACATGAATTGCTGTGAAGTCTCCCTATCTTATACTTGTGCCTATCCAGATGCAGAAGTTTGTTCAACCAATGTTCCATCATATTCATTTCAGTACACTCAAGATTGTCTAAGTGTTTTGTTTTTAATTCCTTCCCTCCTCTTAAGTATTAAGTATTAACCATCCTACCTTTTAGGTTCTCTAAGCATTGATTTAGCTTCCTCATCCAAGTCACTAATAAAAATGTAAGAAGGCACAAGACAAAGCTCCACGGAACCCCATAACTAAGTGGAACCATTACGATCATTCTCAGCCAACTGCAAATCTTTTTAACAATAGTGTCACCTAGTTCTTATTTTACCATTTTATAAAAGAGAAATAGACTATTTGAAAGTCTTGGTATATTATGTCTGGAGCATACCAATCATCCATTACACCAGGGGTCTTCAAACTTGGCCCTTTTATGACTTGTGGATTTCAACTCTCAAAATTCCTCAACCAGGCATGCTGGCTGAGGAATTCTGGGAGTTGAAATCCACAAGTCATAAAAGGGCCAAGTTTGAAGACCCCTGCATTACACTAACAACTTTCTCAAAGGAGATAAATTTAGTTTGAATGACATCAAAAACATAGTGTGCTGCTTGGGTTCACAGAATACAGTGAACCACAGACAATGATTTTTTTTAGCCTACCGTAAGGTGTTAATCCAGCCACAACCTTGTAACAGGTATTTTTTACATTCACGATCCCCCATCCCCACCCCAATGTTGAAAGTGATGAATGGCTTAGCTAAGTACCAGATCATCACTTGCTGACTCAAAGTAGAATTGATCTTTCCCATACTTACCTAAACTTTTGATGTCCCTCTCCTCTGCTATATAACTTCCAGAATCTCCAACCAACGAACCCACCAACCAGTTCTGGCTTTGTGTGATGCATGATGCAGCTCATCCCACACAGCTAATTTAATATAATATGTTTTAGCTTAAAATGTATTTAGTAAATACTGCCATGGGTTCAATTATGCCTTGCAACGTTCCTGGGCTAAGCCCCATGAAAAGAAAAGTGGAAAATTTCAGAAATTAAAACTGCACGAGGTCGGATACGATTCTTTTTTTTTCTCTCTCTCTTCCCGATATTGACTAAGCAACAGGTATAAAGAGGCTTTTCAAAGATAAGCGACTTTTGCCCCGTCCTTCTCTTCTGTTGATTTTGGCTGCAATAGGAATTGAATTAACCCTCGCGCTACAAAGAAGCAGGAACAGGAAGGGCAATGAAAAGCAATCGGAGGAACCAACAGTCGAATCAAGTTCCCCCAAAAATTTGTCTGGTTCCTCCCAAGCGACCGATCGGGAGCTCAGCGAGCCCCCTCGAACCGAATAGCCCGCGGGACTTGCTGAGTTTGCGGGACGTTAAAGGGAAGCCTCGAGCCCTACTCGCCCCGCCGCTCTGTTCGGGAGGTTGCTGCTTCACCTGGCTTCCACAGGTAGATCCCTCCTCTGCCCGGAGAGCCCCGAAGCGGGTTCCCTTTCCTCCCACTCCCGCCAGTCGCTTCCCACCACTCACCATGGCTGCCGCAGACCCGCTTCCCCGGAGGTTCGTCTCCCCCCCCTCCCGCCAGGTGCGGGTCTCCCCCCTCCCCCCGGCGCCACAGGTGAATTTCCAGAGCTCGCTCCGCTTTCCCATCATGCCCTAAACTGAAAGTTCTTGACTCCTCCTCCCCGCCCGGCCTCCCGTGTAACTCGGGCAACCGCCCCACACGGGCCCTTTGGGGGCACGCGAGAGAGGGCGCTCCGCGCTCTCCCGAGTCGGCGAAGGGAAATTTCGCCAGCGGCGCCCTGCCTGCCACGGTTCGCAAGCCAAGTTTCCCCCAGGGAAAGTTTTCGCTTTTTCTCTCAGGGCGCTGTGCGGCGGAACACACCTGTTAGGAGGTCCTCCGACCAGAGAAACTTACAGGATCGATTTAGCTCCAGGGCGAGGATAAGCGGGAGAGAGAAATGCAGGTGCAGGTACCTGCTCCAGACATTGAGAGGTAATTTAAAGCAGGGGTAGTCAACCTTGGCTCTTTTATGACTCGTGGACTTCAACTCCCAGAATTCCTGAGCCAGCACAGCTGGCTCAGGAATTCTGGGAGTTGAAGTTCACGAGTCATAAAAGAGCCAAGGTTGACTACCCCTGCTTTAAAGTATGCATCCTGGGGGTGTCTTTTCCTGATACCCATGTACATCTGCTTTAACTTTTAAGACTGTTACCTGAGTTTCTCGTTGGTAGTTCTAGCCTAGTCCTAGCTTCGTAAAAGAGCTGGACGAATTCCTGGAAGTAATGAGGATCAAAGGCTATTAGTTTTTATGGGTTTGTGAATGCTTCTGAAGGCTATCTACTAACTAGACCAGCGGTTCTCAACCTATGGGTCGCGACCCCATTTGGGGTCGATCGACCATTTCACGGGGGTCGCCAAGCAAGGCTGTCCGCCATTTTTTTCCCCCTTTTCCGGCGGGTGCCTTACCTCCCTTGGGCTGGGCCAGCTGGTGGTCGGCCTGCTCCGTCTCTGCCGCTTTCCAGCTACGCCTCGGCCGGCGCAGGGGGCGGAACTGCGCATGCGCGGCGCTCCCGGGCAGGGAAAGTCCTCGACTTACGACCGGTTGGGTAGTCCTCGACTTACGACCGGTTTACTCCTCGACTTACGACCGGTTTAGTCCTCGACTTATGACCGGTTGGGGGTCGCGGCATTAAAAAGGTTGAGAACCACTGAACTAGACTATAGCGAGCTTCCTTGTGCAGTTGGCTGGCCATAGGACAGCAGACCTTGGTCTAGGTGGGCCAGGGGCCCAATCCAGCAACATAGGTTATAGTCAAAAAAGTTAAGTTGGCAAATTCCAAAGATGGGGACTTTTTTTTTAGAGGAGACCAATATTTCTGGAACCAGCTTCATAGGAAAAAAATGCACATAACTGAGAAATTTCCAAATGTAATCCTACAAACAATTCACTATTTCAAAAGTCCCGATTTTGCCAATAAAGAACTATAATATATTATGGGCACTTGAATATTATTGCTTTAAATCTGAAATTTAACTATTAAATTGTAGGAGTAAGGAATCTAGTAACCTGGGATTACAATTCCCATAGTCCCTTGATTATTACCTATACCTGCTGAAGTGATGGAAACTGAAATATATTTATATTTTGTTCATTTTGTGAGTATAATCATCCTAAGTGATTAACTATATTATATTTATTACTGTTACATTGGGTGTCCAGTTAATGGAATTTCAAAAACATATTAGCAAATGCAAGAAGATTCTCTAAGTCTATAACATAAGCATCAATTTCTGTGTGGTCTTAGCACAATTCATCTGATAAGTGCAAAATAGCAACTATATTTTATTTGGGCTTATGCCACGTGGCCAAGCCTGTTAAGGTAAAAGGTTTTGCTTTAAATTAAATGTTATGCTTTTAAAGCCATGCCACAAACTGGTCACAAATCCAGATATTCTAGTTGAACTGGATTTCCTTCTTGAAAGTGTTCTTTTTCATTCCTTTCCTTTTAAAAATAGCTGAAACTGTACTGTCTTACTAAGCAACCTTTTGGCTGGTGGGCATGCTTGAAACTTTGAGAGGTTATTAAAATAGTTGCTACTTAATACAAAGCAAACAAGCTTGTCAGATTACTCCATTTCACAGAATGCTCACAACTACCTTAGCTTATCTCCCCACCCCACTCCACATACTTTTCAGCTAGTTGCACCCATTTTCAGACAAAGCATGGAATTTCAACCAGCCACCAGTTTTATTTTTGTTTAAGAATGCCTGGGATAACTCTGGAGCCCAAATTCATTCTGAAAAATAAAAACAGCATTGGAGCTTTAGACTCACAGTCAAGTAGATGAAGGTGGGGGAGCATTCAGGCCATAAATTCCAACCACTTCTTACATGCCATGTAGTAATCTTAAAGGAATATCTATTAGGGAACTGCATCTATTGGGGGAAAAATACTTCGCTTCTGACCTGAAACAAAATTGGAGATTCTGTTGTTTTTAGTCTGTTTGGCCGCTTTAAGAGTTTGGCAGAACTCAAACCTGGAATGTTTGCTGAAAAGGGTTTGGAGTGAAGAGAAAAAAAAATCTAGACATGAGTAGTTTGGAGTCTCCTTAACATTTCCCAGTGCAGCATATTTCATGACTCTCCCCCCACCATCTTCCTAATGTCCTTCCTGTTTTCAATTGTCATTACTGTCCGTGGCCCAGCAGGACAACTCCCACAAATCCACCCCTATCTTCCCAATGCCTTCTTTTCTCTGTGTCTTTGGCCACTCTCAAAGGCCCACTCTCAAAGACCCTCTGAACAGCTGCCCTGATCTTCCTGTGGCCTTCCTCTCAAGTCACTTATATTCTTGCTATTTTTCCCTTGCTCCTCCTCAAATCCTTTTTGCCTGGAATAAAATAGTCCCATTTAATTACAGAACAAATGAAAAAGCTTCTTTCAATTTATACAAAAAACTCCCTCCCACTCTTATTCAGCTGTCCATGAGAATGAGTCAGTTTAAATTAGGATAAATGCAATCCAAGGCACAGGACTGCATATGGCCTCACAAAGCCTTGGGTGGACTTCTGACAACTCCTCCAAAGTTCTTGTGTGATCATAATTTTCATGTGATTAGAGAAGAAAAGGTATTGCAAATGAAGAGGTATTGCAAATCCCCTATTTGAGGGAACATCCCCTAGCTGCCTTGTGTCTCTTATTGGCAATCTTATAAATCTAATTAATTTTTATTATAATGGTTGTGTGCTTCTAGACTGGCCGGTTTCAATTTGCATGTCTTCAAAGTTTTCCTTTGTGGCTGCAATTTACTATGTCCGCTATAGATTTTTCTTCCTCATCAGCTTCTTTTTTATTATTGTTATATGGAACATCTGGCATAGATAAGCTTGCTATTCCTATTGCCTAGCATGGAAGTATCCCAGATGCCAGCCAATGGTTTGAAGGACTTGATTTCCTGCCATTGCTTAACCATACAACTTGCAAGTCTCATCCAAATTCCAGAGTAACAGAAGTTCCTTAAATTAGGAAATTTTTACAATTTCTGAATTTCTTTAGTTACTTTTTCCTTACTCATTTTCTAGGACACTTGATGCACACAGTGTACAGTGAAAAGTCCCACAGGTTATGAATAAAGAACCAAAATTTACAGGAAATATTTTTATTATACAATAGTCAAAGCTTTTTTTCATTTTTTTTAAGACAAAAGAGAACAACAAACAGTAATAACAGTTTCTCAGATAATGAAAGATACAATGTTTCACGAGAATAGGATCATCAGACAAAAATACATTAGTCCTTCTGGTTCCCCCATGAAGGTTTCAGGGGAAAAAAAACATAGTAAATATGTCAAATCTGAATGATTGCACATTTAGAATACAGGGCCAATTTTGTTACCATGTACAGCATAATCCTTATTCTCTTCCCCACGCACAAAAGCAATTTATATCCAAAGCAAGTAACAGAGTTTTTACAGTTCTATGTCTTATCAGAAGAACTTCAACATTGGATATAGAAATAATATAATGTTTTCCCAACATTTCTTTGTGTATCTATTTGAATACTTTAATATTAATATTTTCTATCTACCTCCACTTTAATATTAATATTTTCTATCTACCTTATCTCAACTAGTAAAATATTTGTCAGTCCTGGAACAAATCTGGCAAAATAGTGATGGATAATTTTGAGTGGAACTGTCAAATATTTCAATGTATTTTTGTGCAATTTGTACAATTAATAGATGAAAATAGTAGACGGTCTCCTCTATATGCAGAAATATTGAGACCTGAGAATATTGTTCTCTGGCACCAGCAAGTTATCCTAAGTTTAAGAGCATATTAAGAGGGTTAGAGAGGAAAAATACAAATGCTTTTATGTAAGGTGATGCTTTTCTTAACCCATATTTACATTTCACTGTAGGTGGGATACTGAGGAGAAATAATAATTAATTCTGGTTTAATTCAAACGTTAAAGTTCTCCTTTTTATACAGTATAATAAGGCAGGTAAGTAGAATAATGTAATAATTCTAACAAAACCATCATTTAATGATTTATCTTATTTGTATAGTGATATTGCTGAAATATTCGGTTCTTCCTTTCATGTTAATCTCTGTCCCTCCATTAAAATTATTATCAAAGAGGTTTAGGAGCAATAACTCAATAACAATAACATTGATTATACCCATCTTATATGACTTACCAACACTAACACTGATTTACCATGGGATAATCCCTCAGGTTATATAATTCCCTTGCTCATATGTATTGCCCTAATGAAGACTTTTTTTTTAAAGAATTCTTTGGGGCTTACATTTTAACGTGATGATATAGCTTCATGATTAACCTAAAACAACTTTCCTTGAGAAAGATGGAAAAGCAGTTTTTCTTCACTTACTTTTAAATATCCCCTAAAAGAAGTGGCTGATTACACTATTTGCATACAAAAAAATAGTTTTAATTGGAGGACAGATTGAACAGTCTATTTGTGCAACACTTTGAAATGAATGTTTCCCATCGGTTTTAATTAGCAATTATTTAACTTCATTGATGTTGATGATTCTACACCAGATTTTATAAAGGTACATTTAGTAATACAATTTAACCTTCAAAATGAAAAGAATCGCAACCTACCATTTCTCTTTAAAACTCTATACTATAACAAAAGTACTTTTCAAAAGTAATGACAAATTTTAATGTACACATTTTCCCCGTTATTTTACTTAATTATGTATCTATCTGTTTATTAAATTTACCTATTCCTACCATTTTTACTTGCAGCAGTCCACATGCAAGCTTTTCTGGTGCAATTGTAGTTATTGCTGAAATTGAACTAAAAATCTGATTTGGAACTGGCTTTAGAGAACCTTGATAGGTATCAAGGTTCTCTAAAGCCAGTTCCAAATCAGATTTTGGACCTTATTTGTACACCACAAATAAGCCTTTTGTTCAACATACCTTTACTGTCTATTTCACCAAACCTCAACTGTACCCTTTTACTACATACAAAAAGTATGATTCAAATCCCTCATTTAGCTTCAGCCATTATTGAAACCATGTTTAGTGTTTTGCCAAGGATCTATCCACCCCTTTCGCAATAGACAATTTAAAACTGGAACAACATCAAATGTAACAGAGAAACAAAACAGTCCAAAACACACTATCAATGCCCCCACCCCTATTGCAATGCTGCTGGGAAAGAAATGTTTTCCCTCCTGCTGGCAAAGTTATATTCAAAGTCTGTGCACCATTATTCACAGTGACTATTCATAAGACAAAACTAGTCTACCGGGACAGTTTACAAAGAATACATTTTGAACATGTTTTGTTGTCACTACAGTATACTGTACTCATTTTAACCCTTAGCCACAGTACAATATCATTTCAGCAGAGAAAGCACACTGAATGCTACAAGTAAAATCAAGCTATGAGTGGTCTTCCTATGCCGGATATTTTGTTGTATGTAAACCTTCCTACTGTTCATTCCACAGGCCATCAACTTGTACCCGGTACCTTCCACCATTCTTTGTAAGCCCTAAACAAAAATGTCTATCTTAGGAAAATGATATTCTCAAAGTCAAGCAGCTGGCATGTGTGGCAGGAGTAGGAAAGGGAAGATATCCACTTGATGCATACAGTATACTATTCTGGAAAGCCCGGATCAACGGGAAGTATATCCAGTTGCAAGGCTACAACCCACTACTGGTGTCATGTCCCAAATCTAAAAAATAAGATATAAAAAAAACGACACATGATCTACATTCTGAATAAGCATTTTTAAAATTTATAAATGTTTATTATATATTTGCATGGTGATAGCTATGCTATGTAAATGTAGGTCAATGAGGAATAAGGATCCTCCATTTGAAGAAAACTTCAAAACATTTATATCTTACCTTCTGTCATGTGTAGACTTCCAGAAAGGACTCAAAAGATAGCCCATTACAGTAGAATAAAATAGGAAATAGAATTTCTCAGCAAATAAGCAATATGCAATGTATTTAGCTAAATTCTGATTAATAAATAAAAAGGCAATCTATTGCAGGATCCAATCTGGGTCAGTCACTGGGACCAGAGGTTTAGTCTTCAGATCTTTTGAACTTGTGCTGGAGCCCCCATCCTCAGAGAACCTCTCTCTCACCAGAATGTGTGGGCTCCAGCACAAGTCCAAAAGCTTAGAAGACTAAACCTTTGGTTCAAGTGACCTACCGAGATTGGATCCTGCAACATTATCCTGGGACATATATACTTGCCTTCATTTGTAAGGCAATCTGTATTGACTCTGTGAAACACATAGTCAAATCCCAACCCCAGGTTGTGTAGAAAATGTGGCATTTCATAAGCTATGAAAGGTATATGCTATGTCTTAAAACAGCTCTGTTTTTCATAAAATTCCTAACTGGGAAAGAAGATACAGTGAAGCCATAAGAAGAATATGGAACGCTCATCTATAATCCTGGCATTCCCCAATGCCATAAAATTGATGGTGATAGCAGACAGGATAATCACTAATGTTCATCAGCTTTACTATGCTGCCACATAAATGCAGTCTATCCCCCAATTCCCAACAAGATGTGTTTAAATGAATCTTTCTCTACTGTCTCCCAAATTTATAAAAGCTTGGCAGAAAGACTTTTAATTATTAGAAATTTAGAAAGTTTCAATGATGCCATAAACTTCGATCATTTCTGTCTTTCTGCTCTGTCCCCTATTTCTTTCTCTCTGCTATTTTCCTTCTACATTAGAGGGTTGCCAGAAAAAGAACACAAACTTGAAAGAGGTTTTAACAGATAATATGGAGCTTGTCAAAAATATCTCCCTCCTGATATAGGAGAATGCTTGTTTTAGCCTTCTTATCAATACAAATATGTCAAAGCCTGAAAGGATAAAAAGCAAGAACGAAACAATGAAAGCTGTAATTTTGATTCTGGCTGGAGTCTAAAAGACTCTGTGAAAAAATGTGCAAAGTATGTGCACACTAAAACTACTGGAAGAACTACAACAAAAAACTAAAAAGAAGGAAGAAGGAAGAGGGCATTCAATGGAAGGTGAATTCCTTCACCTTTTTCTTTGATTGATCTACTACTGCAAACCAGCTATTTACGTAAATGGTAAAATACCTTTGCAAAAATAAAGAGAACAATATAGTTTGGATTTATGTATGCTTATCCAAAGCAAGCTTCAATGTAATTAATGGAATTCTGAAAAATATATACATATATTATAGCTTCAAAATACTATTGAAGATTAAACACTTGTAACTTAGTGAAGTAAAAATTAATTATTAGAAATGTAGTATAATTTACCAAATGCAGGCAGGCAATTCATATTATAAAAAACAAGAAAGCCATATTCACCAACTATAAAAAATAAAATAAAATAAAAGTACATGTTTTACCACACTTTCTTAAGAATATATATGAGCAATAGAATTCATAGGCTTTTACATTTAGCTAATAATTAAGGCTTTTGTTTTATTCTCTTCTTCCTTGTTTTTAAAAATAATATCTGATAATGGTTCTAGGAACCAAAAAAACTGGCATCATCTTCTGTTTTATTATTTTAATAAAGATTTAACTCAACTATGATTTTGTGTATAAGTCCCCTTTCAAACCCTCCCTGGTAAATTTCCAAAACAGGTAATCAATATTTTTTCTCAGACATTTTCCCACTCATGAAGAATGAGCTTGTCTTCAACCCGTAAATGTAAAAAAGTGTGTGTTCTATTGAAAGTGGGGGAAAAAAATATCCAGGAGAAATAAATATATGTCCTGGGTAGTGAGAAGGAAAACTATTATCTTTTGTTTCAGATTAAACCTGGTATTTTTCAGAAAACAGAAAGGAATTACAAATAAAGTTGAGTTAGAAATTTCTGATTCATGGAATAGTTATTCGGTTAAACTGGTAAAAGTTTACTTAGTTGTGCTAGGTTTTAATTTTCCTGATTTCAGTTTTCTCAATGAAAATTGAGTTTATTTGAACAACTTGATTTAATGGTACTATGGTATGGCAACTGATGGAGTGAGCGTTTACTGGCTTGACGCCCTTCCTGATGCCTACGTGGGAATTCACAGAAGATATTTACTTTTTGCGCCCTAATAGAAAAATATGTGTTGCTGCCTAGGATTGAACTCCCAGCCTCCTGAGTGTGAGGTGAGCATCTTCACCTCTAGGCCACTATGCCACTCAATGAGTGCATTATTAATGTATACAAATATATACTTAATGTTTACAAATGTTTTAAAATGAGATTTTACAATTATTTTCACAAAGGTGTAGTCTGAAAATGGTTGGATTTAGAAATGACCAAATAAACAAGGCTGCACCTTGAGAACATATGTAACCTTCTAACCTAAACATAAAGATTATTCTCCCTCTTTCCTTTCCTCCATTTGCTGTTCTTAAAAAAAACAGATAAACAAAACTGGAGGACGATAAAGCACAGCTAGTATGAAATGTATTTTATGTAATTAACAAAAGAATAGCTTACCTTTACTACACGATCACTTCCACATGTCACCATAAGTCCCCTTGAAATATCCATGGACATATGGCATATGTTGTGTTTTCCTTCATGAAAAGTTGCCAAAGAGGTACGACTGGAAGAGAGAGAAAAGTGGATTTAAATAACAGCAACCTTTGAGATCTTATTTAATCCAGGGGCAAAAGACAGCAATACAAAAATACTTATGCAAAGTAAAGCTTCTTTAAAGCAGTTATGCTAAGCTCAAGACCAATTTCATTATTTGAATTATTTTATTTATGTATCAAATTTAGAAATCGCCTAGCTCCCTCATAATTATATTTGAAGAAGCAGCCAGTTAACTAAAGATCATGTTGAATCTGAACAGTGAAAGCATGAAATAAAGGATTTATAAAAACAACAGCAAAAATCAAATCCCAACATTAAGATAGTAACAAATCCACATGCCAGGCGATTTATATTTAAAGGCTCTGTTCCAACATATTTGCAATCTTGTACACATACATACATACACAAATACACACACACACACACACACACACACACAGGCAAGAACTTAAAACACCATTTCAAATTATAATGCAAACACAGAAGATCTAATTAACAATAATTTTTCTATTTCGGGAATGGACGCTTTTGACCTGCTGCTTTAGGAAATAGATAGCTCAACTCTGCATTCAGTATTATCATAAGGGAGAACAGTTAATCTGGCAAATACCCTAAGCAATGGAGAAGAATTAAAGCAAGTATGTTCTTCACTTAAATCAGATAGATATTAAACTTCTAACAAATTAACAATGTTATATACAGGGCTTTTTTTCTCATAGAACGCCCAGAACGGAGTTCCAGCACTTTTTTTGGATGGAACCTTGTAGGGTAGGCAAGGCGGGTTGTATGACATGTGTGAGTTCTGGCACCTTTTTTTTTTTTTTTTTTTAGAAAAAAAGCACTGGTTATATATAACCACAGACAGGAAAACATACCGTGTTTTACAAGAAAAAAATGGTTAGTCAACATGCTTTCCTCCTAGCGCTGATTTAACCTTTAATTTAAGCAGGATGTTTCCTACTACAGTACTGCACTGTTTCTATATCTGAGTTATCTTGTTATCCATCCATGAGTTGGTACAAAACAATACTAATTCAACAAGTCTTATTATTTTCTGGGAAGAATGGGAAAAAGATCATTTGTTGTATTTTATGAAAAGGTGATGAGTTGATACTTGCTGTGATAAAGGAGGAAGTCATTTCTTTATATATGTATTTTATTTTTATTTACTACATTTTTATTTTTTCTTTTCAATTTTCTTGCACTTTATATTTTTTATTCTATTTTAGTTTATATTAGTTTTATATTTGTATTTATAATTTAATTTAATAAAATTACTATCAAAACCAACCCTCATTATTTTCTGAAAAGTGTGATTAGGAAAAGCAAGGATATTTGCAATCAAAGGTAACAATGAAATTCAGAGTACTATGGAAGTGGCAAAACATTCCTTTTTTGGAGATAAGCTATGTTGAAAATTACTGGTGACAGGTATGAAGGAGCTCGGGAAACAAACTGCAACTGGCAAAGCTAACAATGGAAGAGAAATATTTGCCTAAAGGCTACTTAGTGGGAAATGGGTATACATGTCCAACGGTCACATAACATACTTCCCCTGATACTCGTTAACAGGTCCGATGACCTTACCTCCAAGATAATGTGTGACAAAGCATTACAGATTTTTTTTTGACTTGAAAATATAAAGGAACAGTATTGGCTCAAGGGGGAAACCAGACCACTTAATGACATCTTAAGGCTATTTACTTATGGGATGACAGTGAGGCAACGTGGGGTGAAAAAAGATTTATGTTATCATAGCTAATTGTGCCACCACAAACTGCGAACAGCAACATAGCTAAAAAGTAAAAAAAAAAAAAGATGGCGAAATGGAACCAGTATTATTCAATCAGGAATTCAAACTGGAGCTTGGGAAATTAAGGTTCAAATGCTACACAGACCAAAAGAAGTTTGACGGCTGAAGAAACAGCCTCCCTATTTCTGGGGGGGGGGGCTGAGTGCCAGAGTAAAATATACCAAATGCTAGGTAGAGTACAAAATCCGGTTTGGTGTAGTGGTCAAGACATCAGCTAGAAACTGGGAGACTGGAGTTGTAGTCCTGCCTTGGGTATGAAGCCAGCTATTTCAGTCCTAGGCAATGACAAATCATTTTTGAAAAACCTTGCCAAGAGAACTGCAGGGATCTGTCCAGGCAGACTCTGAAAATTGGACATAATTGTACAGAAGGGAAAAAAAGGGAGGTACAGAATAAGAAGCCAATGGAAAACCATTTCTGAAAATGTTGCTACAAAAATGCATGGACATGTTCAAACAGCTGCCAGGAGTCAAAACTAACTTGAAGGCACCCACATTAAAAAACAAAACTAGGCCAAAATCATAATTTTGCCTAATAATTAATTAAAAATCAAACTCTAGACCCAAATCACTAGGCTGAACATTAATAGGCAGGAAGCAAGGCACACAGCAAACATGAAAGAATGGCAAGTAATATCTAGAACATAAACTAGATATAGATTTCATGAGAAATTATTGAAGGGCTCAAGGATTTGGGACTATACCTAGGATGGGTCAAGGCAAAGTAAATAGCACGTACATCTTGACTGATGAATGGAAACTTCAAGCTTCTTGATTCATTGTCTATTTATTTAGCAAATGATAATCTGGTAGCTAATATTTATAATGAGTCCTCCTGCAGTTTCAATGATGCCATGAACTTTGATCATTTCTTTCTTTCTGCTCTGTCCCTATTTCTTTCTCTCTGCTATTTTCCTTCTACATTAGAGGGTTGCCAGAAAAAGAACAGAAGCTTGCAAGAGGTTTTAACAGATAATTTGTAAAGAGCTTATCAAAAATATCTCCCTCCTGATATAGGAGAATGTTTGTTTTAGCCATCTTATCAATACAAATATGTCAAAGCGTGAAAGGATAAAAAGCAAGACCGAAACAATGAAAGCTGATTCAGGCTGGAGTCTAAAAGACTCACTGTGAAAAAATGTGCCAAGTATGTGCACGCTAAAACTACTGGAAGGACTACAACAAAAAACTAAAATGAAGGGAGGAAGAGGGCATTCAATGGAGGTGAATTCCTTCACCTTTTTCTTTGATTGAACTTCTACTGCAAACCAGCCATTTAAATGGTAAAACATCTTTGTAAAAATGAAGATAACAATATAGTTTGGATTTATGTATGCTTATCTAAAGCAAGCTTGAATTAATGGGATTCTGAAAAATATCTATGTATATTATAATTTCAAAATAATGTTGAAGATTGAACATTTGTAATTGAGTGAAGCAGAAATTATGCAATGTTTTATGATCTCAACTTGATAAAATTCCCATCCTACCCTTTTGCTAATCAGAAATGACAGAAATAACTTTTTAAAAAACATATTTTGTTTCTGATAATCCCTGCATTAGGGTTAGTATATTGTCAAATTTTGGATTTGTTCCTAGAAACTAAGACCTGATTGGATCAGCTCCCTTTTTTTGGAAAAAAAAAGCCACTTCATATTTCTACAGGATTTGAACTGATTAACGAACTGAAAGCAGTTCAAGCTGCTAACTGTTATTTATAAGCTCTTACATGGTTTGGGACTTAGATAACCTCAGACCAGCTATTTGTAATGGTTTCTGCCTGTTCAGTAAAAACTGGGAGAATGGGTTATAACCTAAAGGATTTTCATCTACAGATACTATGGGAACAAGACTTTTCAATTACATCTTCTATTCTTTGGGAAAGTATCCCAACCATTTCCTTATTATAACTGGTGTTCTCCCTATTAACTGTCTAAAAAGCCATTAAAACCTGGTTATTCCAAACAGCCTTGGATAAGATATCATTGTGAATGGAGATGACTCTTACTATAGTATGTTTGGTGTATGATATTTCTCTAGGACTATGTTTACAAATAAATATTAGTTCTTGGAAAGAAATTTAAGAAAACCTATTTTTCCTTTGTTGCATTATAATAGTATTGGATATATTACTAGAAATGAATTAGCAGAAATTAAAACCTAAGTCTTTGCAACCAATTTTATTTGCTGCATACATTAACTTTAAAGAAAATGAATTAAAAAAACCTTATGAAAGGAAGGATATCTATAGTTCTTATCTCACATACTGTATATATTATTTTGGCCTCAAATCTCAGACTTAAAACTAAAGGGCAGTAAGTCAGAGTCCTCTAAGCTATAGTACTCACTCTTCATCTTTGACAGACTCAAAACAAGAGTCACAAACCCGGACCTGGAATTCAAAGCCCATTATAGGATAGCTGGAGCGTTTCGTGCTGCATTTGCCACATACTGCTTGACCACATTTCCTACAGTGATGCTGGATAATGGAAATGAAAATGAGAAGCAATCAGAAATATATTCCAAATTAATCCAAATATTAAGAAGAAAGCAATAAATTTCTCATGTTTTCAGCCAATGAGTTCACCATTGCATTCATCAAAGAAGCCTACTATCTCTGTAGGCCTATCCCAGTTAATCTCCTAAAGACAGCAGTCTAAATCTGTCCCAGATAAAAATCTCAGTTAATAAGCAAAATTATAATGAACATTTTAATTTGCACATAACCTGATCTAGACAAATCTAATGCAGAACACTACTTTGTGCTCAGATGCATAAAGAAAGACTTCAAGACAATTCTAGCTAATTTAGTTCACTCAGGAGTGCAGTTTTTAGTGCGTCCACTAGCATGATGAAGCCCTACTTGCTGGGAATTCTGAAAAATACATTTCCAATACATCTGGTGAACTCTAGGTTGGGAAAAGGTTGACTTAAAATCCAGAAGAGCTATGTTGCTGCTGAAAGGTCATGGAAGATGAGAAGGAAGTGTGCATGGTAATCAGGAACTAATTCAAAGAGACATCCTAATTAACTTCTTTAGCTTTCATACTGTTATAAATAAAACACTGCTAGCTTCTTACCTGCCTCAGACCCAGGGTCTTTGTATCCCACATCTGCTTTATATTCCAGAAAAACGGCTGCTCACATTTCTGACAGGAATCACTTTCTAACCACTGTGGGGCCTGGAAAAAAAAAGATGACAGAAACATACTTAAATATGCCATTCCGAAAAAATAAAAAACACTCCCCAGCTTTAAAAATGTAAGCGGAATTAAAGTGTAACCTTTTTTATTTGTTTAGATACAATTAGAAATAGATAAAAGTCTACAGTTCACAGATAAGGGCTACTACAGCAGTGTCCTTGAAAGCAAGGGTATGTTATAAAAGTTGCTTCCTCTCAGATCTAATTAGAGCAATATAGTCTTAAATGGTGTAGATGAGGTCACTCAAGCTGCCTCTCAGATGCCTCCTACACTTAACTTGGTATGACGCAGTTTTCACTTCACCACATCAATGAAAAATATGCTTTTGTTACACTTCAACAATTAGCTTCCTGTAGGAGGTTAAGGGCTTCCGTTTTTTCAATGTGGATGATTAAGAAAAAGTACTGGGTAACTGAAAAGCTGAGGTTTTCTACAATCAAACCATTATGCCTTCCATTTTCACTCATAATTTGAAGTTAAATATGACCTGTTCGCATTCTGAAGTACCATCGGTGTTATTTAAAGCAATTAATAATTGCCTGGGTCAATTCTTTCGTATAAAGGCTGGTTTCCATTCTTGGTCTCACTGCGAACAGAGCTTTTGGAAAATCATGTAAAGACTAGGATTTTCCATAATTTATTGTCTTATAAATAAATTCTTCCAAAATAGCGTAACCAATTATTTTTTCAATAGACATTTTTTATGTATGGAAAAATGGCTGGGCAACTGAATTGACAGGTGCAGCCAGCAAACATTTTTGAATGCTTGGTAATCTAACTAACAAATGTTATTCAAAGACATAATATTCCACAAGCTGTTACAAATTTCATCAAATATACACAGTGCTTCTAATTAAGGGAGTTATAGCTTATGTCTTTGAATAAAATATGTTAGTCTGAAATAAGGCTCCTTCCGATTTTTGGTTACCATAAACTAACACAATGGTGACCTCACTAAACAGCATCTTCAGTACTATTCTGGCCTTGAAGACTAACCTAGATAGTGTGATGGCACTACAACTTTTAATATTTTTCTTGTTTAAAATTTTATTTAGTATAGAAAGCTAGGGTTGTTCTTTCCAGATACCAACATTTCTCAAATGTTTCTATTAATGGGATGATGGCAAGTATGCAGGATTGTATATTGTATTTTTTACAGCATGCAACCCATGTCTTGACCTACATGCTAGAAATTCAAGACACTAAGAGATATGTCAATGTTATATTTCAGTACAATCACAATTTTATCTTTTACATTTACATTACAAGGTTTCTTAAACATTAAAAAACTTCTTAAAAGGCAATGATCTGGCAACTAGAAGAAGGTGACGCCAATTCCAAAGGAGAGCATACTTGAGTCATTTTCCTCACTCCCACTTCTAAAATATCACTGCAGTATGACTTTTCTGGCTATTTGCTAAATTTGACTGATTAGCTGTGAGGTAACAGAATAAAGGAATGCTATAATTAGGGAATATTAGCTGATCATCTGTCCTTTCGATATAAAAAAACCTTTTATTTTTGTTCCTACCTCTTCTCTACTAACATCCATATTCCAGACTGTGATCCCTCCATCTGCTGAACAAGAAATCAGTTGTCGTGTGAGATGGAGGTAACAGAGGGCCTGCACCTTGTCACTGTTAAGAAAAAAAACCCAGCTAGGTGATAAAGATATGTAACATTGGTATTTTGCATGTTTGACTTGAAACCATTCAAATCTTGGGTGGTTATTTTGGGGGGGATGCTTGCTAAGAACATTTTAAAATATCAAACTGCATATACCTGGATTTAAAAAAAAATATTGCTATTAATTTGCATGACAGTTTTATATTACATAGATCGCAGCTTTACATGTACAACCATATTTCCAAACATATTGCTTCCCAAAATATCAATTATAAACTCCAGGAGCTCAAGTCAGAATGGCCAATAGTTATAGAAGGTATAGTCTCTAGCACACTGGGGAAAAGCCAGGTTAAAAAAGATATTGTTGTCATCTTTCCAGATGTTCCAGGGTTAATTATAAACAGGTACTAAAGGATAGAATAGCTTTTTGAGGAATATATTTTTGTAACTCTTTGTGCAAATTTCAGCTGTTAAATTATCTTACTTATCCAGTAAAAGCAGATGTTGGCTCAAATTCTACAATTTTCGATAAAGTATTTTGAACTGAGGACAATGACAATTTGGAATCAAAATAACCCCATGTCACCCCTAGGAAACCCACATTGCAAAACAGTGTCCATTGTAGACAACAAAGAAATAATCTTTTTTGCCTTCCTCAACAAGAGATAATCATTCTTTTTCCTGCTGCTAAGTGGAGACACTGTTTATTCATACTCGAGAAAAAATATTAAGAGGCTACATATCTTAAATGTTTGTTAAAGTACTGTTATATTTGCAAGAATGAAGTGTTTATTAAATAGTGACAATGTGTTTTGTAAAAGAAGGGTTTTGCATAAACAGAACTTCCAAGAATTTAGTCTTTTTGGGGAGCCTGGGGATAGTCATTAGCACTGCACTGTTCCTTAATGATAGAAGACTCTAATGAAGCAAGAGTCTTTATTGACACTTGGGGAACAAGTTTTCTGTATCTTCTACCAGCAACTGCCTTGTTAATTGCAGAAGAAATCCATTCTTCTGGACCACTGCAATTTATTTGCATGTGTCTCATGCTTTTCTGTCAGCATGCTATGTGTCTGCACTAAGGTGTAAGATACGGCTGGATAAAACTAGGAAACAAACAGAAAGATCTAAAGCATCAGATTTCAAATCTTTATCCCAAACTCCATGTGCTTTTGAAGAATATCAAAATAACATACTGCAATACACATTCAGAAACAACACTATACAAAAATTTTAGTTGATTATGGCTGGCAGAAAATAGAACCAAATAAAACCCTTCATGCCTACGTAACACCAAAAGCTAATCAGCATTAATACACGCTAGGAAACAAAATGGCTACATACTGATGACCTTGAAGAAGCAGGGTCCGACCTCTTCTTCCACCAATGTCCCACATGATTATGCTATTATCAGATGCTCCAGAGAAAAGTAATCGCTGAACAGGATCCCACCACAAAGAAGAAATACTTCCTATATATATGGGGTGAGGGTGGGGAAAGGAGAAGGGTGAAATGTTGACAATGTACACTTGCTGGATGAGTATGTACAAACAGAAATCCTATGGCAATCTCTCTTGTAAAGGGATATTTTTATTGTAGAAAAAGAAACCGCTGAAAACACGATAGAGCATTTGCCGAATTGTACAACAAAGTGGAGATTCCCCACCCCTCCTGATTAAAAAAAGTCTATGTTGAAATTGTGTTTTTACCTTGGGACATTTTTTAAATGAAGTCTTCACAGAAAACAGAGATCTCAATCTTCTTCAGCTGCTAAACTTAAACTATTTTAGCATCTTTGAATTACAAATTAAATGTCATGGGAAAAATTGTTTACTTCCTAACAATATCTTAAAATCAACTAAAATACAAGAGGAGACCTCTCAAAGCTACAATTTATCTCAATCCGTTTCAATTGAAACAAGGTATTGATGATGGTGGAAGTTGAAGCGTACCTTCATATGCAAGATCAATGCTTACCTTATCAAAGCTTCATTCCTTCCCCTATCTTTTTTAATAAACTGAAGAATGTTAGACAGTGAAGTGAGTGCTATGTTGGTTAAAGAGCCAAATTAAGATAAAGAAAACTCAACTTTAAAATCCTTAGTGTTAATTAAATCATTCAGAAGTTATTTAAATTTGCTGTAATCTACCCTACATAATTGTTATGAACATTAACAACTGGAGACCCACATAAACTACCTTATGCCTCATGGAAAAAAGCAAGGTATAAGATGATAGATAGATAGATGATAGATAGATAGATAGATAGATAGATAGATAGATAGATAGATAGATAGATAGATAGATAGATAGATAGGATGGATAGTTTTAAATGAATATATTTTAAGCAAACTAGGTCTCTATAAGCCAAATAAAACTATATTCATCTATAAAAACATTTTTAAAAGATTGTGACATATGTGGGAAAACTCAAAAACTGGGGAGGGGATTTCTTAAGTTAAGGGTACATTTACATTTTCTAAATAAAGTCAAATCTATATTAGTGCTTATATTAGAATTCCACATGACTCTCACCTCAAAACATATAGCCAGTAGTACCAGGAATTTTGAAAGTTATATATGATCCTGGTTTACACATCCCAGGTTTACAGTGAGGGAAAAAATTATTTGATCGTCTGCTGATTTGCCCACTGACAAAGAAATGACCAGTCTGTTATTTTAATGGTAGGTTTATTTTAACAGTGAAAGACAGAATAACAAAAAAATCCAGAAAAATGCATTTCAAAAAAGTTATAAATTGATTTGATTTTAATGAGTGAAATAACACGACTTAGTACTTGGTGGCAAAACCCTTGTTGGCAATCACAGAGATCAATGTTTCTTATAGTTGGCCACCAAGTTTGCACACATTTCAGGAGGGATTTTGTCCCACTCCTCTTTGCAGATCCTCTCCAAGTCATTAAGGTTTCAAAGCTGACATTTGGCAGCTCAAACCTTCAGCTCCTTCCACAGATTTTCTATGGGATTAAGGTCTGGAGACTGGCTAGGTCACTCCAGGACCTTAATGTGCTTCTTCTTGAGCCACTCCTTTGTTGCCTTGGCTATGTATTTTAGGTCATTGCCATTCTGGAATACCCATCCACAACCCATTTTCAATGCCCTGGCTGAGGGAAAGAGGTTCTCAACCAAGATTTGATGGTACATGGCTCTGTCCATTGTCCCTTTGATGTGGTGAAGTTGTCCTGCCCCCTTAGCAGAAAAACACCCCCAAAGCATAAAGTTTCCACCTCCATATTTGATGGTGGGGATGGTATTCTTAGGGTCACAGGCAACATTCCTCCTCCTCCAAACATGGCGAGTTGAGTTGATGCCAAAGAGCTCGATTTTGGTCTCATCTGACCACAACACTTTCACCCAGTTCTCCTCTTAATCATTCAGATGTTCATTGGCAAACTTCAGATGGGCCTGTACATGGGCTTTCTTGAGCATTTACATTTACATTTGTAAATAATTGCACCGTTGTTACCTTCTCACCAAGCTGCTTGGCGATAATCTTGTAGCCCATTCCAGCCTTGTGTAGGTCTACAATCTTGTCCTTGACATCCTTGGACAGCTCTTTGGTCTTGGCCATGGTGGAGAGTTTGGAATCTGATTGATTGATTGCTTCTGTGGACAGATGTCTTTTATACAGGTAACAAACTGAGATTAGGAGCACTCCCTTTAAGAGAGTGCTCCTAATCTCAGTTCGTTACCTGTATAAAAGATATCTGGGAGCCAGAAATCTTGCTGATTGATAGGGGATCAAATACTTATTTCACTAATTAAAATGCAAATCAATTTATAACTTTTTTAAAATGTGTTTTTCTGGATTTTTGTTGTTGTTATTCTGTCTTTCACTGTTAAATAAACCTACCATTAAAATTATAGACCGATCATTTTTTTGTTAGTGGGCAAACGTACAAAATCAGCAGGGGATCAAATAATTTTTTCCTCAATGTAACTGAAATGGATAAAAATGCACATGGCAACTATAAATAAAGTACTGTGTATTCCTTAAGAGGAAAAACAGGTAATCAGCAACACAGTATGGGATAATTGTGTCTCAACATTTGGCAACAAAAGGTGTATCTGAATGGCATTTTACTGGTAGATTGCCTCGTCGAATCTTCTGCAACCCATTTGTGCTAAGTATGGCTCATCCTATCTGAGCAGAAAGAGTTAACTGCCCTAACAAGGTAATGCCACTACATGGCAATAAAAATCTGATAAAGATGATTAGCAATAGATGAATAAAAGAAAACAATAGAAAGGATGTTAAAGGAGAGATGGGGAAGAAATCATTTTAAGAATGCCAAAAGATTTTCTGAATCCTTTGTAAATATCTTCCTGTGTTATGTGATGGTCTTAAGAAGTAATAGTCCCAGAAATTAGCAAATCTCTTTATTTAGGCTTTAATAATACAGTAAAAATTCGATGAATTCAAAGCTGATACTGCTTACTACCTAATTAATACATCAGTTATCATGAAAACTGGCTGAGACTCAACATTTGAAAGTCTGACATCTAGTGTTTAAATATTTCAAAGCACAAGAAGTATTTAGAATGAAATGAAATGATAATTAAACTAGAAGAGATTATTTGAGCCACTGGACCCATTCAGTACAGGAATCCAAAGTAAGGCATCCTAGACAGATGCTATCTAGCTTCATTTGAACATATCCCACCACTTCACTTAATAGGTGATTCTGAAATCAAACTGCTCTTACTATAAATACATTTTTCTGATATTCAAGCAAAATTTGCCTTCCTGTGATTTAAATCATTATTTTGTGTTCTGTACTCTGAGGTAAGGGAGAATAGTCTTGGCTTTATTTGGACATTTAACTTTTTAATTAAAAATTACAGTTTAAAATTGGTTTACATTTTCTGGTAGAATATTAATATTCCTGGCACAAATTTAGTTCTGTAAATTTTTGAGTGGTTATCTCCATAATCATACAGCCAAACATTACTTAGAATTACATGATTTCTTAACTCCAGCTCATATAGCCCCTGTAAGGATCTTTTATGTCATTAAACTTCTTTTTTTTTTTCTCTTTCTCTGGATGAACAATTGCATAAAGGTCCCAAAGGTGCTTTTTCAGGAGGCAACTGGACTTCCTTGTTTTTTTCTTTGAAGACGTTTCTCTTCTTATCCAAGAAGCTTCTTCAGCTCTGACTGGAGGGTGGGAAATGGAAGGATCCAGTCAGAGCTGAAGAAGCATCTTGGATGAGAACCTCTTCGAAGAAAAAGCATCTTGGATGAGAACCTCTTCGAAGAAAAAACAAGAAACTCCAGTTGCATCCTGAAAAAGCACTTTTGGGATACCCATTACCTGGATGACTGAGAATCTCCATAGACAATTGCATAAAGGCTCTAGTTGCCTGCTATCTTAAAACTGCAGCTTCAAGGAAAACTTTGCTATCCCACTAAAGTGTAGAACTTAAAAAAAATCACTACAGAGTGATAATTGAAAGACCCAAGTTTCTAATAGATCAACCGGTAGACTGGAAACCAGAGATCTTTTTGCTGGGTATTTTAAACAGGAAATATAGTAAAGAAATACGGTATTTAATTATACATATAACAATGGCAGCAAGAATAGCATACGCACAGTTCTGGAAAAATGAGAATATACCATCAGAGGAAGAAGTGATAAAGAAAATCCTGGACTGTGCTGAAATGGACAAATTAACAAAAGAGATAAAAGAAAAAGAAGACACAGAATATTATTTAATATGGAGCAAGTGATATGACTGGCTAGAGAGTAGAAATAAGAGAGAATAAATATGGAAAGGTTAAACGTGGAAAATGTGTATATAATAATGTATGAAGGAAGAAAAATGCAAATAAGAAATAATGGGGCAATAAGGATAAATACTCTAAAGAAGAATAAGGGGGAAAATGTAAATAATAGAAGATTACTGTTATGAAGTTGATGTTAAAATATATATTGTGTATATATGTGTATTATGTTTTGTTTTGTTTGTCGGTTTAAATAATAAAATTTTTTTTTTTTTAAAAAAAAAGAAAGACCCAAGTTTCTGACTGTAGGGAAAAATAAGTAAAATAAGTAAATGTTCTGAAGCTAGATTCACATACACACCAAGATATGGCTTGACAAACATAGCAATAGCACTTAGACTTATATACCGCTTCACAGTGCTGTACAGCCCTCTCTAAGCAGTTTACAGAGTCGGCATATTGCCCCCAACAATCTGGGTCCTCATTTTACCGACCTCGGAAGGATGGAAGGCTGAGTCAACCTTGAGCCGGTGAGAATCGAACTGCGAGGAGTAGCCTGCAGTACTGCATTCTAACTACTGCACCACCACACCACCAAACATAGTTCCTAAATAAACTATAATTGGCTGGATTTGCATAATACACTGACAAAACATTAAAAATAATATTAAGGTTTATAGTGAAGCAAAATACAAATTCCCCCCCCCCCCGTGTATGTATGTATGGAAATTAGGTATTTGTGTGTTGCAGTTGGAACAAACTGTTTTATATTGGGCCGAAGTGGGTTAGCCCGCATTAAAAAAAAGTGTAGGGAAATGTAAGAGAGAGCTCAGTTATCTTAGCAAAGATAAAATGGACAGGTAACTGAATACAAATTTATGTGGAAATTGTTTTTGAAGGAGAAAATGTTTTTTAATTATATATGAATAATCTAAGTAATCAGATGTTTTGGATCAATGTTTGAATATGGTAATGAACTTTTCAAAGAAGATGGAAGTTCACAGGGTTGTGTAAGTTTTTAGTATCCATTTGCAACTGATGAAATCACACAACGGGGTTAGTTACAGTGTCATCAGTATGGGGATAAATAAATCTGATTTTGTTTCTACCCACTATTTTCACAGAAACTAATAAAAAATATTTAGACAATTGTAGGAAAGTAAAATTTAATTCAGACATAGATACTAGTACTAGCTGGAAAGCGATAAATAACCAGTTCTGGCAGGGATTATACTACTTCTAAAAGAATTTCTTAGTTGAATTTCTTGCTGATTTTGATTTGTATGAGAACATCAGTACTAGGAATAGGTTGGGTGTTCTGTTTCAGTTTGATAATCATGATATGATCTTGACTGGATTCAGACCTACTCTCCATCATTTATACATTTATTACATCCAGACTTCATTACTGCTAACATGGGATTGCTTTTAAAGATTGCTCAAGACACAATGGAGTCTTGGTAAGAACTAAGAAAGCTCATTTACCTTCAGGTCAAAGTTTTGCTATGTTTTAAAACAGTATTCGGTTTATTTGCCTTGTAATTTTCTGAAATGCTACTAAAAATTATAGTACGTGCTAAATGTGTCGAAGAGGATCAGAAAATGGCTAATAATGGGGAAAATCCAATTTGTTGAATTAAGTAAAAATAATAATTGTGTAAGATACAATCCATTTAAAGTCACAAGCAGATCGAAGATGAATTTTAGAAAATAAATGCCAAAATAATAATGAATAACCTAATTTGAGTAATCTTGAGAGGTATGAAGTAGGAATAAAGTCCATGTTTCAAATTTATAAGTTATCCAATGGGTGAAAGGTCATTGAAATATTACTCAACATTTAACAAACGTATCTGAAGACTTTTAACGATTACTGGGCAAAATATTATAGCATAAAACACATTAAAACATTAGACACAATAGTATTTAAAAATAGTGCATATTCTAAAATTTAAGGAACATACAGGATCCAATTGGGTCAGTCACTGGGACCAGAGGTTTAGTCTTCTGAGCTTTTGGACTCATGGTGGAGCATTCTGATAGAGACAAGTTACCAGAATGATAGAGAGAAGTTCCCCGAGGATGGGCTCCAGCATGAGTCCAAAAGTTGGAAGACTAAACCTCTGATCCCAGTGACCAACCCACATTGGATTCTGATACATTATCTTGGCACATCTATATTTGCCTTCATTCAAAAGAACATTCGTTGTAATTCAAAATTAACTGCCTACCTTGGAAGACAAGTGCATAAAATCTAGTAAGAATTTTTTTAAAGATTCAAGATTGTATGCCTAATTTACAAGACAGCTAATTCATTGCTTTGTTTTATGCAAACAGGTAAAACATTTTAATATCAATATATTTATGTATGTTAGGATTTTATTGAAGTTATTCAATAAAACACTCATTTTAGACTTGGTTAGATTTATTTTACTGCTTTTAAAATATTTTTTTAAATGATCAAATAACATTAATTAGCATAAATACTTAATTAAAATATCAAGCTATATTTCCTCATGGCAGCCCACACAAACTAACAATTTCAATAATTATGAGGAAATACTGCAGTTTTGAACGGTACTGGAATGATGTGTAACCCATTTGGAATGAACATTTGATGTTATAAAGAGGCAACTGCCTTGATCAGTGTGAGCTATGCCAGCCACTTATTAGATGGAGAAAGTATGGCCACCATTATCCATCTTTTGATAATCTTTCTCTTCAATATTAGAATGCACTGTCACGGACCTGATGCTACAGTTGATCCAAACCTATACTGGAAAAATGTACTGGATGTAGGGATTATGGCTGCCAAATACTAAAAGTTTTGAAACAGCCTCCATTAACCTAACCAAAATTTCAAAGTGAGGCAACAATAATTTGACTGAGAGAACATAGTGGATATCTCACTCCAACATTAAGGATCAAGTTGTATCTAATGTTTCCTTTTATATAAAAAAGAAAGATTTGAGCTTCAATCAGTTGAAAAACAAATTACCTTCATGACCCTTGAGAGTTGTGATCACTGAACACGTGCTCTGTTCTAGCTTCAATAGAGTAATCTGTCCAGAGTAGTCTCCAATAAAGGCATGCTGGGTTTCAAAGTCATATCTTAGTACAATCCCAAGTCAAGGAGTATGTTTTCAAGGAGTAGTTCCAGTAGAAGGCAAAAGACTGAGTATAAAAAGTAATCTATTTTAATTTGTTCTGAAAGTAGTTAGTAACATGCAGCCGGAATTAGTGAGTCTACTTTTATTTTGAAAAAAGTAAATAAAATATTATGGATGTCTAAAAAATCACTGTCAGTTAACAGGGCTGAAACATGCACATTTTTCAGTGATAGAATTTATTTTCAGATGTCCAGCTTAACAAGACAGAAAAAAGAGAAAGACAAAAATATCAAATTGCACCCCTGTAGGTAACAGTAGTTCTGCTATGCAGGAGATGGAATACCAGCAGAAACAGTGTGACGAGAACTGAAAGAAGAAATACAAGTGACGATGCAGCCAGCTTAAGTAGGGGCATATGAGACTGAGGAGAAATCCTGATTCAGAAGAAAACATCTAAGGAATGTCTCTACTCTCAGCTAAAATCCACATTTACTGATTATGTAATTAAATCTATACTTTTATTTTGTTACCATCTCTTCTACAGTCATCTTTTTCCATTTTATAGATAATAAATCTAATAAACTTCTGTGAAAAAGCAATCTCCTAGCATATGCATTTACATAAAAATTCTTTACTCATTTATTTTTTCACATTAACCCTATTATTAAAAACAAGTAATTTAAAAACTTTCTTGTTCCCCAAACAGGGATTAGAGGCCGATCGGTATACACAATGAGTCAAAATAAATCAAATAAAATTGGTTAGATCATAACATGGCTAGACCAAGAACATATGCACTTAAGTCAGCTTGTTGCCCAGCCTTTTTTGTCAACATTATTCTATCATGTGGAGAATATTGTTTGCTTTACTACAGTGGAAAATACTATATATATATTATATTTATATTTTCAGTTAAATGTGTGTGTGTATGTGTGTGTACATGCACATATACATATGTGTGTGTGCGTGTGCGTGTGTGTGTATATATATATATTTGTCCATATTGGAGCACATCAGATTTAACTTGCCTTAACCAGCTGATTAGTAACCATGAATTGGAGGCATTTGACATCATTCTGAAACAGAGTCTGGCTATGAACTATTTCATGCGATGCCAAAGGGCTCACAGGTTCTAAAAACAAAACAAAACTGGGAGGAGGAATATAAAAAAAAGGTGGGATAACATAGAGAAAAGGCAATTATTACACTAATTTTGCTAAACCTATGGTTACAAATAAATGTATATACAACTGAAATAACTCATTAAAATAACTACAGCCAGTATGTAACACCCAACAAACAGGTTTCCAACTTCCTAGACTAGACGTTATATTATTCAGTCATTTCAAGGAAGAGTCTTATTTGTCTTCTAAAATCAGTTCTCTCCAGCTCTTTTCTGCAAAAGCAGCTAGGGCTGAGAAAGGAAAATAAAGATGACTCGGTAGAATCAGGAACAACTATTTTCTGATCTTATCTATCCATTTCTTTAAATAAAATGGATGTGAAATAGTAAGAAATGTTGGCTAATCAATAGAAAGCATTCTTCTCCTCAAATTCATTTGATAAAGGTATCACCTACCACCTATTTAACATAAGTGGCAAATAATGTATTAGTCTCAAATTCCAGCATTTCCTTATGGTAACACACCAAGTAACATTTTTATAATGCTTTTACAATTTACAGTAATAGCAAAAACTTTTAAAGGTGATTAGTTTCTTGATAGAACCAACGCAGCATAAAATACAAATGTGGGAAATATTAAGACTGGTTAAACAAACTTTTAAGAAATTACACATCTGCTATGATACAGCTACTTTGAAGGATACTGTAGGCAAGATGCCCAGGAAGTGAAATAGTGTCTTCCCAACATATTTCCACTTCTGGTACACATCCAACTGACAGATTTATCATGGCCAGTGCTAATCACCCATTCTGCTTCCAAGCAAAAAATGATTGCTGACACTCTGTTCTGGTGAGCTGTACAGACAGACAAGAAATTATAACACAGAGACAAAAATATTTATACATGAAATGGAATGAATATGATCAAGCCTAGGTTTGTTTCTCTTTCTTTAGTATTCTCCAGGCATTCATTTAATTTTTTTCTCACTACTCATTTTCTTCAAATGGAAATGAAACATTACCCTTCATTAATTCAAAAGAGAAGCCTAGATGAGAAATAAAATATATTCCTAACTGTAATTACACCACACTGTGAAATTAAACCAAGAATAAAAGAGAATAAATGATGAAAAAGAGAGACATTATAAAATTAGTTTGAAATAATAGAAGTCTTGTTTTGGGAAAAGCCAATACTTTTTCTATAAAGCTGTCATGTTATTTTAATATCAGGCTTATGTCAAGGCCACATTCTTATCTATGGCTTAGTTGCAAACAGGATCCTCTTATACGGTGTTGGCATTTCAGTTAAGTTTCTTACGAATGGAGCAACATATTGTTCTAATATTTTGGTTTTCCTCTATGTGTGTGCACGCACATACACACATGTACATACTACTACTATTACTACTACTACTTCTACGGGAAACAAAATAATGTTCTGGAATGCATTTCCTTTCAGGTGAAGCCATAAAGGGAATTGCATGAGTTCTGGTCTGATGCATGTTTAGGATATTATGAAAAATTTTTACAGGATTATAAAAGTTACAATAGTTGTCTTTATGTTTTACAGTTATAGTTCATATCGTTCAACCAATGTTTTTATTTTTATATATATATATATATACATGCACACACACATACACACATACATATATATACATACATACACACACACACACACATATATACACACACACACACACATGTATATATACACACACACACATATATATATGCTTAATACTTATTTTATGAAAATAATATTATCTATGTGAATTAAAATTAAGTCAACATTCCATATAAATTATTGAAGGCTACTCGTATGTGCAGGGGTATTTCACTGTCTCATTACCTGGATAAGTCTTGACAAAATTCATCTTATTAAAGTCTTCTGAAATATGAAATTCCTGAAATCATAAACAAACAGTAAGATACATGATCTAGAAATCCTGTTGATGGTAGAAAAAAATACCCTCACAACCCAAAACAAACAGCAATGTGGGAACCACTGACTCCTATTGAATGATTAACAGATTCTGTCAGCTTGCAATTAAAATGTCCAAGTTTACACTTCTTTCATTTAGAAACAGAGATGGGTGTGGCTACTGGGATAAAAACTTGTTCTGAGTGGACCTTCTGGTAGAAATTTCTTGGATGCTTTTTGGAAAGAAGACTACAGTGTATTTCACAGTATCTGGATGCTATGGCTCTATCCTCTAAATATGTCTGAAAGGCCTTTATATTAAAATAAAAATATTTATTCATATTTTTTTACTTTGAGGCTGAAAACCTCTACACTTTTATAAAGAAAAGTTTCACTGCAATCAATAAAGTTTGCTTCCAGTCAGGAATGCATAAGATTTTACTCTAAAGATGTTTTATGCTGCTTTGAAAAACTGGAACAGGAATAAACTATTAAAAGAAATAAAAGTTGTATAGGAAACATTTTATCCATTGAAATTGTGACTTCATAATGAGGAATAGTTAGACACTTTTGTTCTTCAGTTAATATGGGATGTGCTCCTACAAATTTCTGAAGCATGTCTAAAATCATATGCTGAAATTTCACTTTTTAAAAAAAAATATACCTGCAGAAGAAATGACTACCTCTTAGGTTAAGTTAGAACTTTTTGCTTTTTCTAAACAAATGAGTGTTGCTCTTTAGATGTATTCATCCCAGAGCTTTGGAGAATATTCCTTTGCCTGCATTCTGACTTCACATACAGGTTCGTTTCATATTTTTTCTAACTATGAACGTTAGTTTTCACCATGAAAGTCAGGAAAGACCTCAAAGGTATAAAGAAATGTACCTGGTAATAATTGTATTATTCCTGGTCTGAAATACAAACAATCTTTTCTTTTTCCTTTCTGCAAAGCCAATTTTATGTTTCTTGTAAATATGACTGATTTCCATAGCTTACCAAATTAAAACAAACATTATATAAGCGCCTCATACTTCTCACCAGAAAATGAGATAAAGATACAATTTGGATACTGTTTCATTAAAAATACCTGCAGTGGGAAGTAGAAGCTTTTGTACTTCTATTCCTAAAAAGAGATGGGTGCTCAAGTACAAAGAAGAAAAATCCACCATGTTCAACATATTGATAATAACAGAAAGGTTAAATTCTTTCCATTTTCAGAGGACTTCCGGTGGCAGGCGACTTCGCTGGACGCAGCTGTTTGCTGCTCCCGCCTGTTTCCGCGTAAAAGCCGTTTTGACAGCCTGCATCAGCTGTCAAACGGCTTGATACCTTTCCCCTGGGCATAGGGGGATAGGTGAGCTGCCCGAGGTAGGAGTTGAGTTCCCGAGTCGTCCCTTGTGGACGATGTAGGTGAGA
>NW_015387102.1:173371-206514 GCF_001527695.2 Protobothrops mucrosquamatus
TATAGATGTAGATTGATGAAATTATAGATACTTATAATGGAAGACTGGGGATTCAAAGTTTTGTACTTTGCTGAAGTGGTAAAGATTTTGGCTTACTCGAAGTATCACTTGAATGAATAATTTTTATTAATATGGAGAAGATGGATTGTTTATATTTAAAAGAAGCATAGAGTGGTGGAATATAATTTAGGTTTTTAGTTAATTTGTTCTTTTATATTTTACCTACTCATGTAGAATAATATACTTTGTGGAGTTAGAGATATTAATACTTGTTTACTTATATTTGAATATTATCCTGGGACTAGGTTTGGGAAGTCCGGGGGGGTGGGAGGTGGGTTTTCATATAGTACTGTGTAATATTTGTAATGTTTTTTTTCTATGATGAAAATAATAAAAATTTTATATTGAAAAAAAAAAATTCTTTCCATTTTCAGAAATAGATTTCAAAGAAAAGAATTCTAATCTAACTCTTTTCCTGTTAGCCTCCCACAGCACAATAACTGATACATGAGAGATCACACTGCTCTTTATAGGACAGACTTGACATCAAGCTGACCTTGGCTGATATTACAAAGCTAAGTAGAGTTGTACTTGATAAGTATCTGGATGGGAAATCACAAATATTAGGCTGTAAACACTATTAGGAAATTAAGAAAACATCCAATAAGGCCTTATAATTATTACAATATTAATACATAGATATGAACATGAAATTACTACAAACTGCATTCACCTCAAAGAAAACTACTGTCTAGATTTTATTGGAAAACTTCACAGATGTTTCATTAAACAGAAAACCAAGGCCAAATAAATTAGCCCTAGATCTACTGATGATGCCATCAAATTAATTTATACAAAATCAGCATGGTATTCCATAATGGGTTATTGCGGGGCTCTCAAAAAATGTTCTTGAACAATGATTTATCAAAGTTTATTTGTGCACATTTGCATTGAAAGCTTAGGACTGATGAATCCTAGATATTGATGTGCAATGCGAATATTTTTAGCAGCAGTTAAATGTACAGTCAACTAAAAATGAATACTTACCATAATGGCTCCGTTATCTTGGCCTACAAATATTCGTCTACTGTCATGATGATAAGCCATAGTTGAACAAGGAGCTGTCCAAAGAAATGTTGATTTGTAAAGTCAGTATTATAGTGAATTGAATTTCTGTCTATCAAAGCAAAGAAATGATTTTACATAACCAAATGTGAAATCATAAAAATTCTGCTCCTAAATTCATATTAGGAGTCTGATATCAACATACCTGAATCTAAGTGTACTTACATGACATTGTATGGTAGATGCTGGGCCAATACTGTCCACTGTCTCTCTTCAGCCATACTCTAATTGTCCTGTAAATATAAATAAGGTGGGAAAGATTAGGGAAATTATTACAGTTGGTCTATTTAGTTCTCCTCATGTGGACCAGATGCATCTTTTACATGCTAATACTAAATAGGCTTATTTAACCAGCATTTATTGTTAAAAAAATCAACACTGGCTGTCACTGACATCTAAGAACTATCAACAGAAGGTAGAACAAATCAGGCATGATCTCTGTTGTAATTCTTCTTATCCCTGCAGTATATTACTCAGGTCAAAAGATTTGCAATAGGAAAAACTATTCTGATACCAAATGGCTTGAAAAGTAATTTTTGAATATGTATAGCATCCACTAGAATATTAATATTTCTGATAAGAGATAACATTGCAAATACTAAATCCCACCTTATTAATTTAAACTTATATAGCCACTCATCTCACACAAGCAATTGAGAGGTGAGTACAGTCAGTATAATACAAAATAATACATGACATATTGTAATGCAAGGGGGCAAAACGGATAAATTATGTTTTTGCCATCAACTCTTGCTCACACCAGGAAATTCTATTAATTGTTGTATACCTCCCACATGCCCATCAAATCTACTTATGTATGAGGTTATCTCAAACTTTGGGCAGATAAGAGGAACACACAGGGTTGTAGAACATTTGAGCTGTCACTTCTGTTTCTCTAGCATAAGGGCACAGACAGATACAATTCCATGTCAGGGTTTGGCAATTGTGATATTCTAAACCTTGATTTCCCAACAGCCTCAACCAGTGTGATCAATGGTGAGGAATGCTGTGAGCCGTAATCTATTATCTTCTGGAATGCCACAGGTTTACTTTTATTTTCTTTTGTTTTTTGTTTTGCATTGCTCTCACTGTATACAGAAACTAAAAGAATCAAAGCAATAATAAAAACAGAAAGTTCACTTGCCCAGAAAGACCATACTAAGCTACAAAGATCGTTTTGGAAGATAAACTTCTAAAAGGCTTATAAATAGATGAACTAGTAGTTAACCTGACACATAGTGATTATTACACCTCAGCATTCAGCTGACAAATAAAATGATATATGTGATGGTAGGGGGACCTTTAAGTAGTGTTATACCTCATAGTGCTTGACCTGTTTCAGTAGTACCTGACAATGCACATTAGTAATAAAACCAATTTAACCTTTTCATGGCTGCAATCCCTATTTGAAGAACTGAGAATAAAAAAGAAACAGCAGGGCACCAGTATAGTTCATCCAGTGAAAAAAAATACACATTATTCCTCTAGCTACAATGTAATTAATGCAACCCCTGCAGTATTCCCTGAAGTAGCTCTTGTGAACTACTAACAATTAACCCTTTGATCTGAGGAAAAAGATCATTATCCAATTATTTAAGACATTTGCAGGATAGTTTCTCTATAATGCTTAATACTCTATTACAGTGGTGGCCAACCTATGGCACGGGTGCCAGAGGCGGCACTCAGAGCCCTCTCTGTGGGCACGCGCGCTGTCCCCCCAGTTCTAGGCCTTCAGCTGGGTTTTATAAAACCTTTTCACTTTAGGCCTCCACTGCTGTGTGGAAAAAAAAAAGGTTCAATCAATGTCAATTTCAACTTCTCGCGGGGAAAAAAATGATCTTGCAAAGTTGGAATTGATTGATTGAACTTTTTAGTCCCACCCAGTCTGCTGTTACCACCGCAGCCACGCCCCTATGGGCCACGCCCACCCAATAGGCCACACCCACCCGGCAACCGACGATGCATAAGTGGGTTTTGGGTTGCAGTTTGGGCACTCGGTCTCTAAAAGGTTCGCCATCACTGCTCTATTAGCTGCTTTAAAATTGTAACTTTATTGTGAATATCAAATGCAGATATTTAAGAACCATTCAAAGAAACATCTAAAGAACAATTTTGCAGATCATGTAAAGTGAAAGTATTCTGCATACAAATTAAACAAGTTGTTTTTAATAGCTATCCAAACCAGCGTCAAAGGATATTGTTATAAGATGCCTATATCTTACAGAAGAGGCAGTATTCTAAACATGCATGTTGCTTGGAGTAAGATGATTTTAACAAGAATTCCAAGACATGTCTGTTTATAATCTGCCCCTTCTAAATCAAAATAAGATTTTGCTTAAATAAACACAGCTGCACAATAAAATCATGGCTGAGAAAAAAGATTAAATATCTCTTCTTATGAGGTGGAGTTCTAATAAAAATAGAACTTTTCCAATTCAAGAATCAGAAATAAGGAATATAATTAATTATAAAGCAAAATCCAGTTGGTATCATTCTAAGTATTATGAATAACTTTGTCAGCATATTTTCACTGCAGAGTTTACTTCAGATTATGCAGTAATCTGGAAAAAACAAACTCCAGACCGCAGTGTTATTTCTTAGTATTTTCTTCCCATGGTCAATGTTGAAGAGAAAAAAAATATGCATATGGAACGTTTTCAACATTTTGGAGAAAGTTGGCATACTACCGGTGTATGTGATATCAAACTGCATCAATCTGCAATACCAATGTTTTCCAAAATTTTGCAAATTGTACTAAGAACATACTTCACACAGTTGACTACCATCAAGTAAGACTGCCTGGGGATAGTAAAAGTTATAGTCCAACTTTTTCTCTTTGGGGAAGATGGCAAACAAGAAGTTGTATTAGTTCACTCCCATTTATAATAGGCGCCCACCAGACCAGCTTTGCTCTGGGTTTCTGACTGCACGAACAGAAAGGTAGAAACAATGAAATACCGTCCTGAACGTGTTTCCAATTGTCTGAGAAAGAAAACCACCCTTCTCTGCTTTTTCCTCTTGCCTAACCACTTATGCCTAGTAAACCCCGATCTCCACTCAGCCAACATGCTCCTTTGGTTCTCTTGGGCGAGAATGATGGGACTGGTAGTCCACCCAGATGGGAAGGGGAGCAATGGCTAAGAGGGATGGTCCGTCCCCCCAGAAGGGGGTGTGTCGCATGCCTTTCGCAAGAAAGGGAAGGTCCCTTCGGAGCAAAGACCCGTTTGCAAAACTGCTCAGGGATCTTAACATTTGCACATGACCGAGTTGTTGTTGTTGTTGTTCTTATTGTTGTTGTTATGCCGAGCGCAGCGCGTCTTTCCCAGCGCCCGTTCCACGGAGAAAAGAAAGGGAAAGAAGCGGCGGCCGACCCCGCCTGACCCTCTCCGGAAAGCCTCTTTTCCCCCGCCGCCACTTCCCCACCTGTCCTCGCTGGCAGTAATGATGCCGTCCTCTTTGGGGATAACGAGCGCAGCACTGACGGCGTCCTGGTGCCCCTCGATCTTGCTCAGCAGGACCGGCCGGCTGCTTTGAGGCCGCGAGTGGATCTCGGCCGCCATCTCGCCAGCAAGGCCGCGGTCGGCAGAGTCCGAGCAGCCGCCCCGACGAGAGCGGGCCCTAATCGTGGGAATAGCGGCGCCCCCAGAAAGCCTCAGCGGCCAGCCATTTTCCGTAATGCCCGAAGTAGCGCCGCCCCCGGAAGCAGTCGGAGATGGGAGGGGAAGGCGAGAATGACCGGGATAGCGGAGGCAGCGCGGGGTGCTGGGTGGAGAACTAAGATGGGTGGGTAGGCCAGCGCGGCCGGAAGGTCGCTCATTTGAAGAGTTATAGGCGGAAATTCATAATCGGGTTAGAGCAGTGTTTCTCAACCTTGACCATTTTAAGGCATGTGGACTTCAACTCCCAGAATTCCACAGCCAGCAATGCTGGCTGTGGAATTCTGGGAGTTGAAGTCCACATGCCTTAAAATGGTCAAGGTTGAGAAACACTGGGTTAGAGAAATGGGAAGTATAGATCAAATGGCTTTATGTGTCGGATCGCCGACCGTTTCAGCTTGTGCTGTCAGGAAAAGACCTTTCTGTAGAAACAAGATTTCTCCACCTTGGCAGCTTGAAGATGTGTGGACTTCAACTCCCAGAATTCCCCGGCCAGCTCAGCATACAAAAGACGAGAAATCTTTTACTGGTGATACTTTGGAGTAAGACACCAGAAGAGTCAGAAAATGCTGGCACTTACTAACAAAACTGACAAGTAATTGAAGGACTTTAATACACAGCACTTCAGGCGGTCACCTCTCGGTTGGATTACTGCAAAGTGCTCTACATGGGGCTGCCCTTAAAGGCCATCCCGAAGCTGTAACCTGTCCAGAATGCAGTGGCAGGGATAGTAATGGGTGTGTCACAATATGTGCGTGTGTTCCTGCTGCCTTGGGGCAGTACTGGTTGCCATTTGAATTTGGACTGCAATTCAAGGAGTTGGTTTTCACTTATAAAGCCCATGCATAGCAAAAGGTACTGTGTGTCCTCATATATTCCTGCCTGTCGGATAAGGTCAGGTGGAATAGGCACACTTCAGGTCCCATTTGTTAAGCAGGGTCATCTTATGGGATCTAGGAAGCAGACTCTCTGAAAACTTCCATCCCTTTGTAATGATATCTATACATCCCCACCCACCCCAATGTGGTCTTTTGTAAATCGCGTAAGATCTGATTGTTTTCCCAGGCCCTGAGGATTATTGGCTGTTTGGCTTTAACGGTTTCTTTTAGGTATCCTCTTTTTCCTACTGATAGTATTTATTTTCTTTCAAATTTTAAAGCTGCCCAGAGTCACCACAGAGTTAGGTGTCCTTGAAATTGAAATAATAAATAAAATACACCTCTATCAGTATATGTGTCAACTTATGGATGAGCCCTGTGTTGTCTTCTGTTTTTTAATCATACATTATAAGTAAATCTTTAGTACAAGCAAATCTTACAAGTTTCAATATTATTTTCTCCTAACAGAGACATCTGATTATCAAGAATCATTTATGCTTATTTTTAAAATACTTGTTTAGATATGAGACATTTAAACAAAGACACATTGTTTCCTAAGACACAAAGACACAAGTTTGTTTCCTTAAACAAAGACACAAGTTTCCTAAGAACTTTTCCTAATCACCTCTAATTTAAATATGATGAATTTGAATCATTGAAACTTTATTGCATTTCTGTTGGCGCACTTTAATTGTCGGTATTTAATGAAAACCATCACTAGATATACATTTTAAAAACTTGTGCTATCAACACTTTTTATTTATCTTGCAAAGCAGTTGGGAGTTGAAGAACTGTATTTGAAAAAGGAAACCACTGAACAATGCATGAAAGAAAGCCCGTTACCAGGTGGGGAAAAATATATTTTTCTTTGCTGATTGCCACTTGCATCCATATCTAAATAGAGAAAGAGGGTATGATTTCATCAAAAGTCCAGTTGCCTCATGAAAAAAAAGCTTCTTTGGGATAACTATGACCTGGATGACTAAGAATCTCCATAGACATCAAAAGGTTTATTGTGGAATGGGAGGGCAAAATAATATATGCCTTTGAAGTTACAGGAAAAGCCCTTCCCACATTTACTGAGTCAGCTAGGAGCAGAAAGGCCTCTGAGCTGAATCTAGTTCAAGGAAATTTACACAGTGAAACTTCCCTCAAGGGGAAAAGAATGTCATTTTAAAATCAACCCCCCCCCAAAGTAGGAGAAGAAAACTCTGGATAAAGAGAAGCCATATTATCCTGTGACATGTATATTCGTCTTCATTCGTGACAATATTTTCCTGAGAAATGATTTTGTATAGGAATTAGTATTGTATTGCTATTGTATAAAAAGATTAGATTTTTTTTATTCCAAGGGAAAGGTTAACTGTAGTTCTTTCAGGTGGTGGAAGTAAAATAACAATGAGAAAAACTCATGGCGATGAACAGCAGATTGCCAAGGAGTCTGCAACTCATCACAGCCAAATTTACTTCAGCAAGATAGTTATATCTAGCATTACTAATGCCAGCCATTACAGGAAATCCATGACAATATCACTAATAGATGCCCATTCCTTGTTTACTTGTGAAATGAAGAGATAATCCATAAAGAGATAATCTCTTTAATCAAATTCTCTTTTCTTTTGATTGTATTTATTTACTTATGGGACAGAAGTGTTTTATGTTTGAGACAGTCTTTCAAACATTTGAAAAGTGGTAAAACATATTATCTTCTAGTCTCCAGTTATCATGTTTACCACTGTTTTCTGAACTTAATCAGAATACTTGTGCTTAAATCATAGCATTTAGTACCAGATGCTATTTCAGTGCTATCTTTTCCCCTCTATTATAGCAAGCTCAAGTAAAGCAAATAAGCTGTTTATCTTTTTTACATAGGCATCAACTGTTTTTTCCTATAATGCTTGTGATTATTTGTAATGATGTGCAATTAATTCAATATAGGTAGTCCTTGACTTATGATCACAATTGAATCCAAAATTTCTGTTCCTAAGTGAGATAGTTGTTAAATGAATTATTCCCCATTTACAATCTTCCTTGACACGGTTGTTAAGTGAATCACTGCAGTTGTTTAGTTAGTAACATAGTTGCTAAGTGAATCCGGCTTCTCCATTGACTTAGCTTGTCAGAAGATTGCAAAAGGTGATCAGATAACCTTGGGACATTGCAACGGTCATTTGTGTGGACCAGTTGCCAAGGATTTGGTCACGTGATTGTGGGGATGCTACAATTGTAGCTGTGAAAAAAGGTCATTAAGTCACTTTTTTCAGTGACGTTGTAACTTTGAACGGTCACTAAACAAATGGTTGTAAATCAAGGATTACCTGGAGTAGAAACCACAATATACTGCAACGTAAATTTCTTTGTAGTGATCTGTCCACAAGATGGTGCTGAAACTATATTTTGGCTTTACTGTGTGAAAATAAGTTATTCAAACAGTAGGACAGTTGTGCCCTATTGAAGGAATGCATTTTAAACTTTATAAGCAAGAGATAATCATTATCAAGCATATACAATAAAAAAGATAGTTTTAGTAAAAAAGTGAAAGAAACATGTCAGACTTTTTATTAAAGCACGTTTTTGTAATTAATTAAAGGCAATAAAATAAATACTAACTGATGGTTTTAGAATACCACATTGTAAATTAATAGCCTTGATATTGATAAGTCATAACATTTCTCAAGTAACTTCTGTTAAATCCAAATACTAATGATAATTATTAACAGAAACAATTGAAAGGATGATTGTATAAAATTAAAGCATTAATACAACTGTTCCCCTATTTTATTTTATTTTTGAAGAGAATGTAATTGATCTTACTGGAATAATGAAATGACATATAAAACGTTTTTGACCAAATTTTATTTCTAGATACATTTTTGTGGCGTCCTTGGTTGTCTTTGAACTTGGTTGTTTTCTTGCAGATGTTTCATTACGAAACTTGATAACATCATCAGTGCTAGTAGGGGGGTAAGTTTTGCTCTCAATTTATATACTAATGGCTTGCTCTGTGTTAGTGGGAGTGGAGTTGACAGTTTCTTGATTGGACTATTGTTTACTGTTAGCTTGTGAGTTGATAATTTCTTAACAGGGATATTGTTTGCTTCTTGATTGGTGTTTTAGTGTTAATCTTGGCATTAATCTCTCTTCATTTGGATGTTGATTGTTGGTGAGGTGTTTATTGTTATTTTGTTTCCTTTTTGATTGTCTCATTTGAATGGTATATAGATGTTTTTTCTATGTGTCTGCTGATGGCTGATTTGTCTGTAGATTTTTCTGATATATTTCTATTTTTAGAACTTGTCCAATTAATTGCTCATAATTAAAGCAAACTCAATTTTAAATTGTAAGAATCTTTATGGAAAAAAAATTGATGATTTATTTGCCAAGATAATTTGCCTTTAAAAATTTCATATTTAATTAATTAGGCAACAAATTCAGTATTTCTTTCTCAATTTTATCTGCAAAATGAAACCAATAGCTTAGGTGCTCTCGATATTTAACCACAAAATGCTATGGTCTCTGACCTTGATAAGATTCCTTCTTTGAGGGTGAGACTACAAAGAGGGAAAATTAATATCAAAAATTACCCACTGCCAGTCTCCAGTGGTTGTTTTACAATACCAAGGAAAATGAAGAGAGCCAGAGAATCGGCCTACCAGGGCAAGTAGGGATGTGCATGACAAAGATCCACAGAAGGTTTTCATCATGTCCTCAATTTGAAGAATTTAGACTAGTCATTCAGCTGATCAAAATAGTTTTGTCTCTCATTGACTTGGTTTCCATTTTCAATTCCAAGAACAAACTTTGGTTTAGCAGAATGTACTAGAATATCTCACCTCTTTCTTTGGCCACAGAATATAATCAAAGATTCATGCGGATTCTACTGAAGTATGAGTGAACAAGAAATACCACATTTGTGTTTGTTCCATTTACTTCATAAGCTCATCTAATGTGATATGCCAATGAAAAAAATAATTTTCCCCTTAAGATTCAATAATTAGTTCTTATTTGTAGCTATAATAACTATCCTCAAATACTTCCTAAGATTGATTAGTATCTCATACTGTTGTACAGGAATTTGGACTCATTCTTCCATAGAAAACTGCTTTAACTCATTTTTACTAGTTTAATAAACTTATTAGACAATTTTTCAGCATTAACTAATAGTTTCATCTCCTGCCACAACGTTTCTATGGAATTTGAGTCAAAACTGTGACTTGACCTTTCCAAAATCATACATTTGTTTTTCATTCATTCATGGAGATTGCATCTATGCAATTGTTGTCTTGGAGGACTTCAAAACTAAGATTCATGGCCACCTTTGATTGATGTGACTCTGTCATGTTTTCAAATAAGCTTCACCTCTGTTTCTAGCAATTGTCCTGTTTGGAAAACCCAGCTCAGATCAGATCCAGAATTTCTTCTAATATCCCTTTAACTGAAATAGAAAAGTAATTACTTTTTCACTTCAGGATATTACATTGGACTTGATTTATGAAAGAATTGAAAAAAGCACCAAACTTTGGTGTTCTTTTTTTTACATTTCTTTTATATAACATAGAACAAACATAGACCTCTGGTAAAATTCATTGGCAAAGATATGCAAGCATTCAGAAAATCCAGAAGCAGACTAGTACATTTTCACAATTGCCAGGAATAACAATACTGAACCTTCTTTCAAGACAAATATTCTGCGACTCAATTTGTAGTTTCTTCTCAAATGAATAAAACTACACAACTTCTGACACGGTTTTATGTGTTTGTACAAATAGTCTTCTAACCAACTAAATTTTAACTTTAATCTACAATTGTCACTTATTTTCAAAAGTAACGAATCGTTTCAGCCACTATAATGTAGCATATAATAATTATTTGGTTTCCAGGTTCCATTCCACAAATATTTTTTATTGCTAAGCCTTACCCCAAACAGTAATAATAATAGTAATAAACTCCATCAATTACTGCACTCAACATAAGACATAAAATAGGGCCAAGAAAAAGCTTGAAAGCAATTGTCTGATTCTTTATCATGTCACAATTTGCTAATAAATTTGTATGCCTTCTGATCTAACATCTGTTTAATGAGTATTAGGAAAAGTGCAAAGCAGCAATAAGAGCAATAAAGATCATCAGAAACATATTAAGTACTTTATGTAAACAAGCATATGGTAATCTGTACCAGCAGCTTCAGTCTCTATGGCTGAAGATCTTGATTTCTACAGGATTGGTTCCTCAAAGTAGAATTTTCCTGCTCTGGGTGTATGCTCTTGATTCTCTCTCCCCAGATGGTTTAGGACAGTGGTGGCGAACCTATGGCACGGGTGCCAGAAGCGGCACTCGGAGCCCTCTCTGTGGGCACACATGCTGTTGCCCCAGCCTTGTCTCCACCTGCGACCCCCTCCTCACCAGCAGCCTCTCTGGAGAAGAGTCGCCCCTGAGCGTGGCCCACGCGGAGCAGCATGGCCAAGGACATGGCAGCCAGGCAGTGTAGACAAGACTATGCCCTCATGCCCCAATGCGCACAGTTGATGCTGCGGGGTGTGGGCAGAGGCCGTGGCCGCCGTGGCGCTGCTAGGCTGCCTGGGCAATCTGCGGCAGGTCCTGTAGGCGGTGAGTGGTCCTGCAGGCAGGCACGGTGGGGCGGAGTGGGAGTGGGGCAGGGGGTGGAGCAGGCGCGGGGCCAGTTTTTGGGCACTCGGTCTCTAAAAAGTTCGCCATCACTGGTTTAGGATGTGGGCTGGCTTTTCCCTTGGTTGCTCTGACCCTATGGAAACATCTTTCCAGAGTTTGGGATTGCCCTCCCCTTGTGTTCCAAAACAGATGAAAAGTATTACAATATCTTTCTTGGGGTCTTGGAGAATACTTTGATAAGAACTATAATTGCTACATTTGGTCTATGGTGATTAGAATTTTTTGTATTTGGTAATTTTAAGATGAAAGTACTTTTATGATCTATTCAATTGTGAATAATTTAGAGTCTTGGAATATTGTTAAATAAAATAAAGTTACATTGAACATAGATTTTCTTATGTTACAGATAAAACACAACAATTTAACACAGGTGTTTTCAAATGTTTTCAGGCAATAAAACCTGTTATTAAGCTCTAATGGTAGAAAATTGACAGAATGTGATTTTTTTAAAATTCTTTTTTTTTTCATTCAAGTTCTTGGAGAACCCCAGGATTGAATAGAATACATTTCAGGAAAAACAACAACTGATTTAACAATTAATACTGATATCCATGATTATATATATATATAAAACATTTTGTCCACATTCAGCTTTCTGGAGCATTTATGCCTGACACAGAAAAATATGCTTCGTATCCATGTGGAGGCTGTTACAAGAATCTTCCATTGAATTGCACCAAAATTATCTTTTAAGAGAAGCATATCTGAACGACATACAAAGCATATATTATTCGGACGAGTTAAAATACTTTCCAATATATGAAAAAGTTGCAACCTTCTTTCCAGGACATAAGGAAAAAACAGAGCTTTACCCAGGGTAATTGTATTGTTGGGAAAAATAATGTTAACATTTTAAAAATTATTTTAGGGCTATTTCAATCATGGACAATTTTTGAAGATATTGGTTTAAGATATTTGTAGCATACAAATATATTTCAGGAAAATAGTTGACATGACATTATTCTCCAATGAAAAGGTAATGATTTCCCTGTCCAGTTATGTCTGAATCTAGGGCATGGTGCTCATCTCCGTTCCTTGGCCGAAGGTACCAGCATTGTCTGAAGACATTTTCCATGGTCATGTGCCCAGCATGGCTGTATGCCAAAGGTGCATGGAATGCTGTTTTCTTCCCATTTAAGTGGTACTGATTAATCTACTCACATTTGCATGCTTTCAAACTGCTAGGTGGGTAAGAGCTTGGGCCAGAACGGGAGCTCAGTCCGTTGCTCGGCGCTAGAAGCTTGAACCTGGGCTGTCAGCTTTCCAACTGACAAGCTCAGCATCTTTGACTGCTGAGCCATGCCCCCCCCTATTGTCCCATATGATATAATAAATTACTAACATACAGACAGCCTGGAACATTTTTCAAATTTACTTAACAGAAGTATTCCAAAATGCAGGTCATTCCTTACAGGAATTATTTTATCACATGGAAATTTCATCTTAGTAACAGTTTACTTTCAACTTTATGAATTGTGAGTAATCGTTTCCCTTCAACATCACTGTGACTCAATATTCAACTGTTCATTATGATTTTATTTTCCTTTGTACAAAAAATATAAAATTTAAATCTATAGAATGTGTATACTAGCAATGACAAGTTTACATTACACCAATGTAAAGGCATTAATTGGAACATTAGTTGTTTAAAACTCAGCAACATGCACAATCTAAAATAAAAAAAAATGCTAAAGCTTTCAGTTGCTTTCTAATGACAAACGCCTCATCCAACTACTGAATTGTAGTAGAAGAAAGGCATAAGCAAATCCAACCCAAACCAAAATCGGACTTGTCCCTTTAATTTCAACTTGGTTTAAAAACAATATGAAATAGAACAACGAATTTTCAAAAGTTGTTAGCACAGAGAGCTAATCAGTAGTTTTAAGGAACTTTACAATGTTTTCAAAAAGGCATTTTATTCTTCCATAAAGAATTCCAGCTACTTAAGGTTTTTTTTCCCCCCAAACTAGATGACCAACGTTTCCAAAGCTAGTTCAGAGCTGAAAAACAGGGTACAAAAATATTTAAACAGTACAAAGGCATCAATCTTTAGTTTTCTTCAGAAGAAAAGAATCTCTTCCTGTACTCAAGGTTTGGTGATTTGTCCCATAAACAAAACAGCACCTAAACAAGAAATATTATTGCAGAATTTTCATTAATTCACAAATACAAAATATTGTTACAAAACCTCAAGATAAAAGTTTTCATCTAAACAGCAATTTCTAAAATTACTGATTACTATATAACTACCAGATGGAAGTTAGCAGTTACAATCTCATAAGCCTACAAAGTGTTTGAAATGTTATGGTTTGGCTGTAAGCAGATTCAAATGTAACACCTCACTCTGTTATTAAGTTTATTTCATAAAGAAACCCTTAAACCATATAAAATATTTTTTTAAATTCAACGAACAATTTATTTAAAAAAATAAAATATCCCGGTAAGAGTCTAATTTTTTAATGACTTAATAATTTTTTAATTTTGCTTATGTCAAAATCAGGCACAATAATTATCTAAATACTCTGCAAGGGAATGGAAATTCATTAAATCTTTGTGGCTGCTCATCATGGTAAAAAAATAAGATCATTAAGAAAATAGCTGATAAATGAATCTTTATTTCTCACAAATATTCTCACAAAGATGGGAAATGACCGCTCCGCTTCTTACTGGGTTTAGATGTTTTTAATAAATTACTTGAAGACTTAAATATATTTTAATTTAATTTAATAATTTAATCTAATTTTAATTAGATTTATTATGTTAACTTAGTTGCTGAAAATCTCACCAATATTTTTCTAAAACCAATGTAAAATGTACCTTTGAATAAGTCTCTATTTTAAGTATATCAGAATACAAAGCTGTGATTAAGAATGATCAAATATCTCATTTATGCTAATGCTGCAGGAATGTTATTTCTTGAATTTTATTTGGTCTTTACTGTATATAAATTTGTGGGAGAGGGGAAGAAATAACTGTAAAACACTGAATAAAATATACCATTTACCCCTTCCGAGTCATATTTGGAGGGGAAAATGGTGGTTTCCCTAGCACCTGCCTTACATTTAGTTTAGAATATCAATGAGAAATGGATCAAAGCTCTGAGATGTGTGGCTGACAATTGGCCACTGTGCATCTTCAATGTTGCATAATGTGCCTTTGATGTCCTAAGCTGCCCATATCTGGGAACTGATGCCAGAACTCAGCTCTTCCAAAGAGTTGGCATTTTCTTTCAAAGCATGCATCATAATATGTAGATTAGCTAAGAAATACACTAATGAAACACAGAATCTATTTGTTCTGGCAACAACTCCTAAGTGTCTAAATCCTGCACAGCTGCAGATTACTCTGTTCCTGTCAAGAAAAGGCATTTCTTATTAACAATAAAGAAGAATGGAGTTTGGGAACCTTATTTTGAAAGACACGGAAGCAAGTCTGAAATGTTTTTGCGCTTCAGGTCTGCCCATGGACAAAAGCGGCCTGAATTTAGCTAATATAAAAAAAAAGTGTGACAGAATTACCTGTAGGGTTGTGCCGTATGAAGAATAAAAATGGTCGATCCACTACAAACCAAGGAGGTGATGATCGAGCTGTTACAATTGCAGCTAGACAAAGCAGAATAAAAACTTGAATGATTACTTGTTCTTGGCTCTGAATAGCTACCGTATGAACTGAATTTATCTTTTTACGGTTAAATTAAAAAAAATTCAATACTGGATAAATACTTTTTAAAAAATAAATTAATTTTTTCTCAGAACAGATCTTAGAAATATGCAACTTTCTATCATGGAAGAAAAACAGCCAGGACAATAATGCAAATGGTCTAGTTTTAGCAAAAACAGTTTTTTTCCCCTGCCAGTAACATTTGCTTAGTTTTGTATGGTATTCTAAGGGCCATATTCAAATTCAAATATAAATATTTAATTATAAATGGATAAAATGTTCATGTATTCCAAAATGTTCTAAGGAAGAATATGAAAATTTTAACAGGAAAAACAGGATAGTATCATACATACTTTTGATACTAAATACAGATCTTTTATGAAAGTATATTTAAAAAAAAGATTATATTGTAAGCACAACCAATGTTTTTGAAAGTATGAAGCAAATATGTAACATTTAAGATTTCTGTACAATATACCAGCTATTTTGTTTGTACATATAATTAAATTACCTGTGCCAAGCTACAGACAGTAAAATGTTTTCTAAATCAACACACATCATTACTTGAAGAAGTATTTTAAGTAGAGATGTTGTGAAATGCAGTATTAAGTTTCAAATTACTATATTTTAGTGCTCAGATTCAGCAATGAGAAGTTTCTTCTATTGGCAGAATTAAATACAGAATCCTTAAATTATACTTTGGTCTGATTTTAATATTTAGGAAATAATATGTTACATTGTTCAGGCCAAATTCCATGTGCTTCTTTATTAATTTTTTGTTTTATATAAAAATAAATTCACCAAGCTTTTAAAAGAGTGAGGGGAACTTTTTGGAATAGATAAAGATATAGCTTTTTAATGCTATTTCAGTATTTGTAGAACTTTTTGGTGATTTAGATCAAACAAATACTTACTTGTTGCTGCAGAAGCTTTCGTTCCATCTTCACTTACTTCAATTTTTGCTTTTTGCAAGAGCTGAGATACATAAATGTTTTCTGATCCTAAGGGGTCAACCATAACATACGTGTATGAATCATTGTTTCATTCCTTCAAAAAGCAAATTCATTTTCAATTATAAGAAAACCCAGAGCAACAGAAGTTAATGAAAATCTGATTCCATACAGATTAATACATATCAAAATATTTCACACATGGTCCTGATTTTATTTATTTACAGACATTGTTATCTTCTTATCTAATAAAAAGTTCCAATGATGATATTCATGTGATATGATTCAGTACAAATTAAAACAATGCACTGCAGGGCAAGACAAAGCAATTATATGCAAACAATGACTAACAGGTATTAACCACATTATATTTGTTTATTCAAATACTCCAGGGTCTGGATGAATGGATCCAAGTTCCAGGAAGAATGAATTATTTTTTTTCAAAATTATTCAGTACACAAGCTTTATTTTTTAATTCTTTTATAAAGGGAAAACCAATGCAAATGAGCATTTTTTTTAAAAAAAACACAGAACAAATACTGTATATGTACACCCTGAACAATTTCAAGTTTCAGAAACACTAATCTATGTTTTTGTGAGGCATATAACTTTCACAGGAAATAGCCCAATTATTTAGAAGATATTTCTAAATACCTTCTAAATCTAGGTTCAAAACTTTGTTGATTAACTGAAAAAACTATTAATACCAAAGATTGACTGGGTATATTTAGCAATAGCAATAGACCTATATACCGCTCCACAGTGCTTTACAGAAGGGGTCCCCAACCCCAGTCCACAAACCATTATCGGTCCACAGGATATTGGGAATCGGTCCATGCAAGCGGTGGATAAGTGCACAAAGCTCCATTTGCACAAGAGGTGGGCGCATAAGCCAAACCATCCTCCACCTCACCACTGCCTGTCCATGGAGCCAGAAAGATTTAAGACTGCTGCTTTAAGCACTCTTTGAGCAGTTTACAGCATCAGCATATTGGCCCCAATAATATGGTTCCTCATTTTATCTACCTTGGAAGGATGGAAGGCTGAGTCCATCCTGAGCTGGTCAGGATCAAACTCCTGGCAGTAGGCAGAGCTAGCCTGCAATATTACATTCTCGTATGGCACCACCATAGCTGCTATTTGCCATTGCCATTCAGAACTATCATAATTAGTATGTTTACATGTCTAGAATTTTTACATAATTTCACATTCAGAATTAAAAAACATACACATGTTGCAGAAACCAACATCAGCTTTCCAACCATAGCTCATTCAACCCATCTTTATGGGTTCATGCACTGTTGAGAAACAATTTTTGCTACATAATTACATTATTATGTACCGCCCAGAGTGGCCATAAGTGAGTTCGGAGGTTATACAAATTTGATAGACAAATAATAAATGAATGGATCTCAGGACTGGACTAGGCTAAAATAGGGTTGCCTAATTTTTTGTCTCAAGAATCAGGCACACAAAGCTAGCATGTTCTGCTGATTTTCTCTGTTAATAAATCAGATTTTTCACATTACTGATGTAAATCAAATATGTAATATGGAAAAACATGCACCTCTGACTATACACCAGCCTTATGTAGCCTGATGTTCAGACTATTGAACTATAATTCTCACTAGTCCTAGTCAACACAGCCAATAGTCAATAAAAATGAGAGTTGTGATTCAACATATGGAAACCTATTTCCTGAGAAATAATATAGCACAACAGGTTTCCTTTTCAAATTCATATTCAAGAATAATATGTACAAAGTCAAAGCATCACTTTTCTATTTATCTGTAATTCCTAAAGGCATAAATAAGAGCAATAGATGGTAACTCACTTGTTATTTTCGCAAAGTTTGCCCTTGATTGATCAAACATATCTCGAATACCAAGTTCCTTGAGAGGTTCTTTTAAATCTGTTTCTGCTTCTGCTGTAAACCTGGGGGAGCCATATCAAATATATAAGATTTCCTGTAAAACTATCAATTGTATTTTTTCCATTAAAATGAGAAAAAAAATTACATACTTGGGCAAAATGACCTGTACCCTCTTTTGAACCATAGTTGTCATCCAACTCTGTATAGTTTTTGTGCTAATATGAGGAATAATAGCAGACAAGGGAGTTGAACTTTCTGCAGGCAAAGCAATCAACATGCTAATACTTTCACCGTGATATGGCAGTTCTATAGTATTATACCACAAGTCATTAGGAGTGCTGGTTGTGCCTATAAAACAGGAAGCAAATAAAAATAATTTAAAATACATAAGGATTGGAATAATATAGTGTTTTTCTCAGTCAGCCTACAGATGTGGAGGAGGGGGCAATATGAGTACTACTACTATTGTATAAAAACTCTTTTTGTATTTTCACACGAAATAAGTTCAAATAGACATGAAATACAGTTAGTAATCTAAGAATGGAATGGAGAAGGAAACCATTTTCCTGACTCAAGTTTAACAGAACCTAATCGGGACATTTTAAATCAGCAATGTCACAATGTTTTATTGGTTTCAGTACCACAGACTAACATGCCAACTATGCTAATCAAGGCCAACTCACTCTTCAAATTTGCCAACACGATCAGAAACTAAAGGTACCACCAGGAAGAACCCAGATATTTACAGAATTAGACTACAGGTAGTCTTTGACTTACAACTACAACTGAACCCACAATTTCTGTTGCTAAGCGAGACATTTGTTAAGTGAACTTTGCCCCAATTTACGACCTTTCTTGACACAGTTGTTAAGTGAATCATTGCAGTTGCTGAGTTAGTAACAGGGTTGTTAAATGAACCTGGCTTCCCCACTGACTTTGCTTGTCAGAAGGTCGCAAAAGGTAATCACATGAGCACAGGACACAGCAACCGTCATAAATATGACTCAGTTACCAAGTGTCTGAATCTTGATTACATTACCACAGGGATGCTGCAATGGTTGTAAGAGTGAAAAACAGTCACAAGTCACTTTTTTTCGTGCCATTGTAACATTGAACGGTCACCAAATGATGTGTTGTAAGTCGAGGACTTACTGTATTACTATAACATTCAGTATGACTTTAGTCCAAAGTTTTGATCTACTTTATGTATATATAGCCAATGAATGTGCAGTTGTAAAAAGCTTAAGCACTGGATCTCCTACCGAAAATATTAACATATACATTCTCCATTCTTTCATGGCAATGTGTTTAGGGATTGATGTCAAGGTACCTGTTTCACAACAAAGCCAGTGAAAGTATACTTATGTTCAGAGATGCTGAGGAGATAAGACAAGACTCCAAATGGACGCGCCAAGCTTCAAGATATGTGATTACCTTGACTTTCTGAGGAACACTTTCTTGGGTAGCTTTGTGAAGCTCTTTTCTAAATGACCTGCACAATCCCACTAAATATTTTACTTAATCTTAGTCTACAGAATTTTAGAGGAAGGTAAATTTCAGAATTTTAAAATTTTATTGAACATACCACATCGGAACACTGACAACTGAGCCAGCATAGGCACTTGATAAGTCTTTCCATCTCCTTCATTGAATGTTCGCTTTTTTGTGTTTTCAGGTTGAAATCGGGACCTCCACAATCCCTTAAAATATACTGCATTTATCACTACTAGTCTGGTCAGAGCACTGTCAATATCACCTGGGGTTAGGACACTGTCGATCATACCTAAACAAACAAAATCCAACCTCAATTCAGCAGTAGAAAATAAAGAACACATTTGACATGTTATTATATTAAGTAAAAACTGAAGCAACTTCAGAGGAGTCACATGGTCACTGGATTTTCATGCCACTCCACAATCTGGTTAAAAAAAAAACATGCCCACTATTCTATCCTGTATGGACCTCTTATGTTTTCTCTGGGAAGTGCCTGCTATTCCATGACTTGGGACATTGTACTGTAAGGGTTTAAGACATCATGGACTCTTTTCCCATTAATCTGGCACATAAGAGGAAGCTGTATAGAATCCCATCCAACCAGAAGCACCTCAAGTCACTATCCTAACATGTCACAACTCTGCTTGCCATTCCCTTAATTGCCCTCTCTTGCAGTCACTATCCATTTGACTCAATTCTACCCAACATCTCCTTCCCCAATCCCTACCAAATAATGCCCTTCTGCCTTCCTTCAATATGCATACAAAAGACTAAAGCTATAAGCTTTCCACCTTGTCAGTCCAGCCCTCTTAAAATGACCCATGATTTTGTATCCTAAAAGAAATGTGATAGTTCACATTGTTTCTTAAGCAATCTGAACACTTCAGTGTTTAGCATTTCAGTTTTTCTACTTATGCTTAGGAGTGAGAGTGGCTGGAAAAGGGAAATAGTAATAGCAAGACACTCAGGATTAAAAATTCTAGGAAGAGATGCTGCCAGATCCGAGGCACTTTTATTACTATACTTAACTATTAGTGTTCACAATCCCATACAAAACAACAGAGTAAATGCAGTATATATTTTTTTATAATGCTTGAAACCAAAATTTAGGCACTGGGGAAAAGAGACAACAAATTAAAGAAGAAACAAGAGACTGAGAAAAAGAAAAATATCACATACCCTCAGTTTTATTTTTGACCCACTGGTTCATAGTGTCAGAAGCAGCATTCGGATCCTTGAAATTTATATTTTTGACAGGGCACTGAAACACTTCACTGTTTCTAGAAATAAAAGGTGCTTCCATTTTCAGCCCACTGTTTGCAAAAACTACATTTGCAATTTTAACAATATCCTTATTCTTCCTTGAGACAATAGCTTTGTTTATCTTCTTCAATACTTTACCAGCTCCTGATTGAAAGACAAATTAAGAGAGTATATAGACACGTGTATATACACAGACACTTTATAAACAATTGGAAGCATTCAATGGCTAAAGGGTATTCTCATTTATAAATCTTTTGCTCACCGTTGTTAGATTACATGGCACAGTCATATGACTCAAGTTTTCACTAGTCTTATGTGAGATTTTGCTGTTTTGTTGCACTGATTGTGTTGGTTTTATTTTAATTTTATAAATAAACCACTTATTAATAAGGGAGATATATAAAACCAACAATTACTATTTGGGTTAAAGAAGCCAATTAAGATAAAGGTAAGTACACTTGGCTTTCAGAATCTAACTTGATCTTTTTTACTACAATTTTATTTATTTAGATTTTTTTTTACCCCACCTTTATTTAATTTATAAATAACTCATGGCAGTGAATATAGATAATACTCTTTTTTCCTTCTATTTTTCCCACAACAATGACCCTGTGAGGTGGGTTGAGCTGAAAGGAGGTGATTGGCCCAAAGTCACCCAGCTGGTTTTCATGCCTAAGGTGGAACTAGAACTCACAATCTAGAATCTTCCATCAGTGTATCAGAAGGGGATCAGTAATGAAGACACATTTAAGATATGTTCAAATATTAAAATTTATTAGTACCTGGAATGAAATAATAATTTTATCTATCTATCTATCTATCTATCTATCTATCTATCTATCTATCTATCTATCTATCTATCTATCTATCTATCTATCTATCTAAAATTTATGCTGCCCATCTTTTCCCTATATGTTGACTCACAAACCTATGGAGGAACTTTCTGAATTTTGACAATGCTAAAAACAAATCTAGGAAGCAGGAATTTTTTATGATCTATTATAGCTCATCATCCATCAGTAGATGCCAATCTGCTGTTGTTCACCCTGAATTTCTAGAGGCAAACAGGTCAGTTTGCAACAAAAAGAAAAGTTCGTGTTGCATCCTACAGCCTTATTTATTATTTCTGACACAAACAGATACACTGAACAGATAGCATCTGTAGGAGAGATGGAGGGAAAATCACTGTATATATGTCAGAGTACCATGGTTCTATTCCTCTGGTCACCCTATTGCATAGGTCAGTGGTGGCGAACCTATGGCACGCGTGCCAGAGGCAGCACACAGAGCCCTCTCTGTAGGCACGCGTGCTGTCGCCCCAGTCCCAACTCCCCCCGTGGCCCCTTCAGCAGCTCCTCCCCCAAAGGAGAGTCGCTCCTGGGCATGGCCTGTGTGGAGCAGCGCAGCCAAGGACATGGCAACCAGGCAGCATGGACAAGACTCTACCCTCGTGCCCCGTCACGCACAGATGATGCTGTGGGGCATGGGCAGAGGGCATGGCCGCCATGGCGCTGCAGGGCCGCCTGCAGGCCATGGAGGCGGTAGGTGGTCCTGTGGGTGGGCAGGGCGGTTTTGGGGCACTTGGTGTCTAAAAGGTTTGCCATCACTGGCATAGGTAATAAAGACCTCTAGTTTGAAAAGTGAAGGTCATAGTAAACAAAAAAAGCACTACACAGTTATTAGTCATTGAAGCAATCTGTGACTAGTTGCTGTTTCTCTTGTTAAGATGCAATACAAAACATTAAAGAGAAAGTTTCTGGATGGGAAAAACAATAAGGGTGTGGCCTAGAAAAAGCACTAAGATGAGTAGGAAAAAAAGTAGAATTCTGTAAAGTTTGATATGGCAACAACAATGATATGGCAACTGCTCCCGCTCCTCTCCCCCAACAGTCAGATTATACTGTTAAATTGCCAGGAAGCACAATAATATTTTATAAATATCATACAAATGCTCACACGGATATGTATGCATCCTGCATCAGGAGCAAGAAGCAGGTGGCATTTTGTTCTTTCTGCACATTTTTGGCAATGAAATTCAATCCTGCTTACTCTGGAACCAAGAAATTAGTTCTTGTTAGATTTACTGTGCTTTAGCATTCGTGCCAAACACTGGAGCCAAGAATGCCTTCTGGTATGAGAGATAATGCTTCACTGTCATCTACTTAGTATGCGTTAGGACATGATAACTGCTTAATGTACTGAACAACAGTAAGCACTGTTTTCCTACAGATTTCTTTACGTGCTTATGGAAAAGTTATGGCACAGATGAACTTATTTCAGAAATTAATACAAAAGGTCCAGATCTTGAAATAATAGATCAAAACCACTGACCATTTACACTGTATCTCATCACTGTAGTCAGCTGCTTCTTTGTCTTGCTGTCTGCTCCTAGCTGAAGCATCCCAAGCACTGATGCAATTCCATGTGGAGAAACCACAACATTATCGCCAGCTCTGGTTTTGACCAGCTGATTGAAAACTTGGATTCCAATGTCCGATCCCAATTCCTCGAGTGACAAATGATTTTGAGGAAAGCACGCATAGGTTGAAATCAAGGCAGCAAAGAGGAGAGGAAAATGCCAATACATGGTTCCAATCTAGAACAATCTGAAAAAGAACAAAGAATGTATACAACATGAAATGGCCCAAACCAGGTGAGTCTGGTGTGTGGATGTTTCTTCTAAAACTCCTAACTACCATAGTACTTTATCCAGCTTCACAAATTCAAATTTTAAATCAGTACCCCCACTCATAAAAACTGCACCACCACAAGAGGAAAAGCTGACAATTATTTGCAGCAAATTGTTAACAGAAGTAAAATAAATCCAGATTCGGTGCATGATGATTTATGCTATTATGTCAGTATCTCCACAGTCCCACGTTAAGCAATACAGCAGCTTTAATCACAACATATTTTAAAGAACGCTAACTCTGTTATATTTGCTTCTAAGAACATCCTTTTACAGGAAAAGCATTTTTACAATTCTGAAATCATAATTTGCCCATTAATTTAATGTATCTTAATTCTACTCATGTTTTGCTCTCTGGAATGAAATTGTTGAAAATCTTATTTTACTTCTGAACTCCAAGTCCTGATACAGAATAAATCAAATGTTTAAGCACTTTCATTCCTTTAGCTTGAATGCACTGGAAACACCGTTGGTTACAGTGTACATTCTTTAATCTTCTCTCCTTTTCTGGGCATTGTTCAAAGAATAATATTTGATTTTGCAGGCAATAAGCAACACTGATCAAGGACGAACATCCTTTTGTGTATGTTCTCAGAATGGGAGATGGTAAGAAGTTGAAACAAATAAATAATTTAGGCAGGAAAAAACTTAAGAGTCTTTGTTTAAAGGCTATTTCAGACACACCATGCTTTAGTAGGCATAAGAATTTCTATAAGTATACTAATAGAGACACCTTGAGTATTCAAATAGGATAAGCGGATAATCTAACTGTTGTGCAAACAAAGCTCCTCTCTCTGAAATGTTACGGCAAAACTGCTCTGAAACTTAGTCCCCACAGTAATTTCTTTCACCGGCAATCACTCTAATGACAGTATTTGCTCAATCTCAGTAACTTTAAGTTGTGTAGACTTAAACAACTCCCTGGATTCTCCAAATAGCATGTTGGGTGAGAAAGTTTTTGAGGTTGAGAAAACATTGCTGTACAATATCATCCTAATAGTTACAAACTTCCAGAAAGTGAGTAGGGAAGGCACTGTTTGAGTCTCTATAGTAAGCATGTTCAATAGTCCAAAAGCTACCATGGGCAAGGCCCACCTCCTTGACTAACTCCCATTAATTACATAAGGAAGGTTTCTAAGCAGAACTCTCAAGATAATTGGATCAAATGAATGGAATCAATTTTTACAGGAAAAATCCTGATGTAAGTGCTGTACTGGATTTAAAGGGCGAGGACTTTGATTAGGACCTGGAAGTCGATAAAAAATCAGGGCAGTGTTCTCAAAACCAGGATTACTCTACAAAGGCAGAGATAGTTTTGTATATAGTGCAGATGTCTCGCAAGGGACATAGCTATTTTAATACTTCAAAAACAAATGCTTTCTTCATACTAACATGTTCCAAAAAGCAGCTCCTTTAGCTATAATATGTAATTTTTCATCATATTTTAATTTTATAAGAATAAAGTAACCTAGAAATTAGATAGCCAATTTGATCAGAAAGGGATCAGCATAGGTCAAAAAGTATTCTTTTTTCAATAAATACAAGTATTTAATTCATCTAGAAAAAAAATACATTATTCAATTAACTAGTTCACAATACTTTTAGCAGAATCCATATAATAGGAAGAACTGCGAAGACTTCAGTTTAGCTCTTGCTTTCCTGCTTTGTCATTTGCATTTCAGTGAACAAAGCTCGACAATCTTACACAAAAGCAATTCAAATATAATTATGTATTTAGATTATTAACTAAGCTTGCAATATAATTTAATATAAAGAAATGAACTGTCTGCTCAGATTTTATTTTTCACATTTTTTAATCACCCATCTGCCGTGGAGAGAGAGATTTGTCTAAAGCAGGGGTCTTCAAACTTGGCCCTTTTATGACTTGTGGACTTCCAGAATTCCTCAGCCAGGCACACTGGCTGAGGAATTCTGGGAGTTGGAGTCCACAAGTCATAAAAGGGCCAAGTTTGAAGACCCCTGATCTAAAGCAAGCTCATGCTATGCTTTCTTTTTCAATGCATATGCTAATATTTCCTTAAAGATGGTAGATGGATATTTCTAAAGCAATGTCCAGTTCCCCAAAGTTAAAAAAGAAAACTCAAGTATGCAGAGCATGGCTTCTAGAACTGTTTCCAACCTTATCATCAGTTATGTCTGATCAATCAGAAGGCATCTATCAGTTCTATCATTAGAAGCAGAAGTATTTCATTGCATATAATGAAGTAAAAGAAGTTTGAGCATACAATTTTATCCCAGGGGTGAAGGTGGTTCATATATGCTATATGCATATGTTCCTTCTCTGCCTTTCTGTTGCATCTCTGGGTGTTTGTATATTAAACATAACTTGGGAAGCATGAGGAGGGGAGGTATACACTTCATTCTGGGTCATGTGATTGAAAAGGGAGCTTCCAGCGGAGATAATAGCAGCATATGTAGGTAGTTAGACAGCATTCTGATGCCTTTTAGATAATTTCTTCCAAAAATTCATTTGGTTGGAAAAAATAAAGGCAGGGATAACACACAAAGCATGTCTTCTAGAATGCTTTTCAATCCCTTAATCTGCAGTGGCCACAAAAGCACCCGTAGTTTCTTTTGTGAGGGTAAAAAATGTGCTGCACCTATGGTAGTGTTTCTGCTTTTCCTTTGTGCTGCATCTCAGTGTTTACATAACAGTGTGCATTGGGAAGCAGTGGGCAGGCTGTGTATGCTCTGCTCTGAATCACATGACTTGCAGGTGGGAGGGCTTAGAAAGGAGCAGCTGCAAACATTTTAAGCAGCTGCCCAAACGCCTCTCATATAAGGCTGAATATGGATGGGGAAAGCAATGTTTTCCTTCACAGCCCCCACATTGATCTGGCCCATTTTCAAACTCTTTCTCCTGCCTTATCAAATTCGCTCCATTATGTTCTGTCATAGAGTGGTCCTACTGAGAGATAGAACGACCAAGTTTTAACATAAATTCAGTCCACATTCTTTTAGGCTAAAAAAAAATAAAATTGGTGCATAGCTTATTGAGAAAAGATTTCAACATCATTTAGGTTTTCCTAGAAGTGCTGGTTTCTTTTTAAAAGGCTGCTGTTAATAAGGCAGCAATGTCTAAATGCCTTTCATAAACAGTTATGTAACAGCCATAAAAAATATTTTAGGAATTGTTTATCTTTTAAAATTTTAATATTCAGATTTTATTTTTAAAATGTGACTGCTGCCTAAAAGAATCAGATTAACCTGGGACAGCTTATAATAGGTTAAAGCAGTTGGTGTCAAACTGCTGGCCCGCGGCCATGGCAAAAAAGTCGCAAAATGTCGCAACACGTCACATGATGTTGCAAGTTTGACACCCCTGGGTTAAAGCCACACAAAATAACAAAACAATTCAAATGAACCTTCACTCAGCCTGGGATGATGGGAAATGTAATCCAAAATACTGACAGCACCAGGCTGAGGAAGATACTAGAATAGTCCGCATATTGTACTATAAATGGATATCTGCTTTCCAGGACTAGATTGCAATGTAATAATTTCTTTCACATAAGCACCTAAAAGGGCACGGCCTATGTGATTTTGAGAGGAAACAAAGAGAAAATATATAAGCTCTTCCTGAAAGGAGAAATTAAAAAAGATAAGAAATCAACTTTTTTTTTGGACTAGAATAGAACTGGAAGGGACCTTGGAAATCTTCTAGTCCAGCCCCCTGCTCAAGGAGAAGAATCTATACATCTCAAGACGTATGATTGTCTAGTCTCTTCTTAAAAATCCCCAGTGATGGAGTGCCCACGATTTCTGGAGGCAAGCTATTCCACTGGTTGATTGTCCTCACTGTCAGGAAGTTTCTCCTTAATTCCAGGTTGCTTCTTTCTTTGATCAGTTTCCAACCATTGTTTCTCGTCCTTCCCTTTGGGGCTCTGGTGAACAACATGACCCCCTCTTCTTTGTGGCAGCCCCTGGCTCATAGTTAAGCGATTGTCCACTAGGAATCCAAGGTCCCTCTCACAGTTACTGTTTTTAAGCCAGGTCTCGCCCAATCTGTACTTGTACCTTTGATTTTCCTGCCTAAATGTAAAATTTTGCTTTTCTCCACACTGAAACTCATTTTGCTGGATAAGGCCCATTGTTCAAGTTTGTCTAGATCTTTTTGTATCCTGAATTTGTCTCCTGGGGTGTTGGCTATTCCTGCCAGTTTGGTGTCATTTGCAAATTTGATGAGTTCCCCTTCAATTCCCTCATCTAAGTCATTGATGAAGATATTGGATAGTACTGGGCTTAAGACCGGAATCTTGTGGTACCCCATTGCTTACTTCTCTCCATGTGGATGTAGTGATTGAGGACTACTCGTTGAGTACGGTTTGTCAGCCAGCTATAGATCCATCTGGTGGTGATGTTGTCTATTCCACCTTTTTCTAGTTTACCAACTTGTGGGATGTTATTTGATAGGATCAAAAATTAAGTTTTTTAAAAAGTAAAAGTGGTCTTCAAAGTGAACTTAATCAGGGTTAAAATATGTATTTGTGGTTTCTGGTAGCTGTTAACAGGATTTCCTTTTGAGCAGGACTTAATAATGAGGCTTTAAGGATTTATTTTTAAGTGGGGAGAGATTTCTCTTGCTTTATTGTGATAAATTGATTATAAAATTCATTTTTTAAAACATTAAGGTGTTACTATTTCTCACATCTATATAGAGTTGTTTGCTTATTAGGTCTGAATTATTAGGTCTTGAATATTGATAAAGTATGAGATATGGGAAGAATATTTTTTAAAATTGAAATACAGGTCATCTTCAACCTATGATGATAACGGAGCCTGCCCATTACAGTTGCAAGTAGTGACAGTCATTAAGTGAGACAGCCTCCTTCATAATCCCACCCCTTCTCTTCCTGATACCACGGTTACACGAACCCAGGGGTCATTAAGTGAGCATGAGGTACCTCATGGATGAGGAAAGTCGTGGGAGGCCCACCACCCAACTGGGTCCATAAAGGAGGCAGAAAAGGAGCAGAATGTTTTGCAAACCCAAAACAGGACAAAAGGGGTAAGAGCTAAAATAGATTAGGGCCTAGCACCATGTTCCAATGCCGGAGAAGTTTCCAAAGAAGCCTCCAAGCTTGGCCATTGAAACCCAGTTTATGGGCTGGACCACTGCCCCACTTCACTGGCCGTTGGGAGACTGCAAACCTCTCCTGGTTCTTGCTAACTTTGATGAAGCCACCCTACACTCTGAAAAGTCACAGGTTCAGGGCAAGTTTCCCAAAAACGTTCCCTTACTTTATCCCCTGTCTCCTTCAGAAACCCACATTTCTTTTATAAAGAAAACAAAAAAGCTGGAATTGATAGACTTGTTGATCTTCCCCCCTCCCTCCATTAGGTGTAAACTTTCCACCTCTGAAGTCCAATCTCTATGTCTCATTTGTTAAATTTACCGCATGCCTGGAAAGATAGACAAAATCTGTACTTACCTTGACTCCAGGCTGAAGAGTAGAGGAAAGGAAGCAAGCAAGCAAGCAAAGAAAATATTTCTACAAAGTGCGTAGAGGAGGTGAAGAAAAAGTTCAGCCCCAAAGTAAAAAGCATGCAAAGCACAAATGTGTAGCAAATGTTCAGGGCAGAAGCTGGGTCTTAAAGGCAGTTAGACAGACAGTAGTAGAAGGCTTAGAAATATTTGGAAATAGGTTTCAGGTTTCTAAGCTTTTTGCTTGCCTGTCTTGACTCTCTTTAGGACCCAGCTTCTACAACAGTGTATGATGCCCATTTGTGCTGAAGCCACTTTTTCTTTGGAGCAGAACTTTTTCTTCAACTCAAAGCAAAAAGTTACAGGAAGATTTTCTTTGCTTGCTTCCATCCTTCCCTCTATCTTCAGCCTGGCAGTGGGTCATCTGTAAGTAACTTACAGATCTTGTTACTCTCTTTCCAGGTATGCAGAAAACTTAGCAAATTAAGTGGTTAAAAAGGATCGAGATTGGTGGGCAGAGATGGAAAGTTTATTTTCAATACCCTAACAGGGGAGGGAATTATAAGGGCAAATGACCGTGGGGCAACTCCTAATTTTGAAACATGATTGTATGATTGCATGTAGTTTGGGGAGTTTTGTCATAACTTTGAATGGTCATTAAGTGACTTATCATATCTCAAGGACTACCTGTACTAGAGTAGGTGTTATATTACTGAACTTGTTTATACTTGCTTGGAAATAGGGGGAATAATCGTGTATATATCTTTTTCTTTTATTTTTTCTATCTGTACTGTTTATATTTTCTTTAGTTTGTATTAATGTTTTCTTTTTGTATTTATAAACTTTAATAAAATGATTGCAAAAGAGAACTGTAAAAGGAAAGCCACTGGACACAATATTGGGAAGGACACAATATATATAAATGCTATAAAGTCTCCAGGGTAAATGGGAGAATTGGAGTTCTAATGGCATCATTTTTGTCAGACTTCCCCCTTTCCTTTTTATGACTCTGTAATTCCTTAACATGAGGTGGAATCGGGGTGACTGGGTGGAGCTCAGCATCTACTGGCCAGATGCCCTTCTTGATGCCATGCAGAGTTTGCAGCAGATATTTTTTCTGTGCACCCTGGGAGAGAAACATCTGCCGTTACCTAGAATTGAACTTTCAACTTTCCAAGTGAGAGGCGAGCATCTTCACCACTAGGCCACAACGCAGCTCGTCATGACTACCAGACTGGATTACTGCAATGTACTTTGCACGAGGACATCCTTGAAGACTATTTGGAAGCTTCAGTTGGTGCAGAATGTGGCGACAGTTATTTGGCACATGACACAATACAGCAAATCAATGCTGTATTTGCCGTATTGGTTCCCAGTGTGCTTCCAGGTACAATTCAAGGTGCTATAGTCCTTTTTAAAGCTGTTCATGGCTTTGGACAGGCTCACTGTGGGACCGTCTCTCCCAGTTGTTTTTACCATCCTATTCACAAAAGGAGTTTGCTGAGGTTACTGTCAATCTAAAAGGTCTTGGCTAGCAGGGCCCAGGAAGACGGCTTTTCTCTCATGGAGTCCATCATCCTTTGGAACTTTATTTTTTGTAGTTCAGGTTGACTCCAATCCTGTCAAGTTTTCATTAGGCCTGGAAGCTTGGCTTTTTGCTGAGCCTGGGGTCACAGATGTGGGACAGAACAAATCCCCTGGATTTGTTAATGATGTGGTTTTTTATTTTTTTATATTGTATACTGTATATTTTATTTTTAGCCTCCTAGTGTCACATATATGGCAACTGTACAAATGGATTAAATCAATAATGGTAGAGAACAGAAATGTAGAAAGTATAACTAAAAACAATAGGAAGATGAAAATTCTAGCCCTCCAGATGTTGCTGAACTAGAACTCCCCTGCACAGAGCTTAATTCACAATTTAAGAGTCCTCTTGGATTCACAGCTCCTGCTCAAGGACCAGGTGCTATCTGTGGCATAAGGGCCTTTGCAGTTTCATTTTGTGCATGAATTGTAACCTTTCCTGAAACTGTCACTTGTGTTCTTAATTGCTCAATTAACTATTGCAATGCAGTTTGCATGGAGTTGCTCTTGAAAAGTATTCGGAAGCTACGGATAATCCAAAATGCGGCAACTTGAATTTTTTTTGTATTTTCTCTCTTTTTTAGATTTTAACTGTTTTTAAATCCATTTCTTACATGCCTTTTTATCCAGAACCATTTTCACTTCATGAGTCTGCCAAATATTCTTTTTCGTGCTTCTTATTACAGTAGTTTAATTTCTACGTTCACTTATGTCATTCAATTTGGAAATTACTTTATCTTCTAATATTTTTCATATATAACCTGCACCTTTCTTTTCTTAAGTCATTCTAGTTTCCAAGTAATTTTTTTCACTACTTTCCTTTATTCGCAACATTTCCCCCAGAATTCACTCTTGACTATATCAAATAATAGTCTGTCCCATATTCAAACATCTTATCTTTGTGTAGTGGGGTGCCCCAGGGCTCTGTTCTGGGCCCAGTGCTCTTCAACATCTTCATCAATGATTTGGATGACGGGATAGATGGGGAACTCATCAAATTTGCAGACAACATCAAGCTGGAAGGAATAGCCAACACTCCAGAAGATAGGCTTAAGATACAGGAGGATCTGGACAGACTTGAACACTGGGCGCTATCTAACAAAATGAAATTCAATGGTGAAAAAAGTAAGGTTCTACATTTAGGCAAGAAAAACCAAATGTACAGGTATAGTATAGGGAGTACCTTGCTCAATAGTAGTAACTGTGAGAGGGACCTCAGAGTCTAGTGGACAATCACTTAAATATGAGCCAGCAGTGTGCTGCAGCTGCCAAAAAGGCCAACACAGTGCTAGACTGCATTAACAGAAGGATAGAATCAAGATCATGTGAAGTATTAATACCACTTTACAATGCCTTGGTAAGGCCACACTTGGAATACTGCATCCAGTTTTGGTCACCACGATGTAAAAAAGATGTTGAGACTCTAGAAAGAGTACAGAGAAGAGCAACAAAGATGATTAGGGGACTGGAGGCTAAAGCATATAAGGAACGGTTGCTGGAATTGGATATGTCTAGTTTAACGAAGAGAAGGACAAGGGGGGACATGATAGCAGTGTTCCAATATCTCAGGGGCTGCCATAAAGAAGAGGGAGTGAAGCTATTCTCCAAAGGGCCTGAAGGCCGGACAAGAAGCAACGGATGGAAACTAATCAAGGAGAGAAGGAAGGAAGGAAGGAAGGAAGGAAGGAAGGAAGGAAGGAAGGAAGGAAGGAAGGAAGGAAGGAAGGAAGGAAGGAAGGAAGGAAGGAAGGAAGAAAGATTGTATTAATTAATTTAAATTTAGAACTCATACAAGATTATTGCTAACAAAAATTATTCCTTAATAAATGTTTTTAACTATAGCATTTTGTAAACCCTATTGGGCAGAGCAGATTAAGAAATACTGCAAACTTAATGGAAAACTAAAGACTCCTTTTATTTGGATTGGCTATAGGAACATAATCTTGCAAGTTGATAGTGCTCCTCTTCCTCTCTTTTTTATAGCTGTGTGAATTAGGGAGGTATCTGTCTAAACCTTTACACACACTTTCTACAGACTTTCTTTATGTTTTTCTTCTGTTCTTTTGTGTAACGATCTCCTCTCCCTCCCTGGAAGTCATCAGCTTTTCTCTCTACTCACTGCAATTGGCCTTGAAATAGACAAAAGTCAGAACAGATCATGAAGAGCTAAGATTTCTTCTTTTATTCAATTTATAGACAGCAGAGGGTGCACTTACTTGCAGTTGAAGACACTATTAAATACTTAGAATTTTTTAAAATAAAAATTATTGTTTCTCCATTTACTAGAACAAATTCCACTATTCTGGTTTATTAGTGATAAATTACTTTATTTAAAATATTCTAAAGTCCTCATTTACTGCTTACAAAAAAAAAAACTCCATTCAGACAAGTCTTCTCTACTCCAGAAGAGTCAATAAAAGGCTATCATCATCCACAGCCAGCATAATCAACTTGATCGTATTTATAAGATATGTAGCAGAACATCAGGATGAGGTTAACTTGTAGTCACAGGTAATACAGAGAGGTTTTTTTAAGGAAGAGATGAAAAAGTTGCCAACCTAAATTGTATTTCACCGTATGCAGCATTGCTGTTGTAGCACAAACTCTACCCGTTTTACATATTCAAAAATATTAATCACGGACTTCCGGTGGCAGGCGATTTCGTCGGTCGCAGCTGTTTGCTGCCTCCCGCCTGTTTTGCGTAAAAGCCGGTTTGACAGCCAGCATCAGCTGTCAAACGGCTTGATACCTTTCCCCTGGGCATAAGGGGATAGGTGAGCTGCCCGGGGTAGGAGTTGAGTTCCCGAGTCGTCCTATATGGACGATGTAGGCGA
>NW_015387102.1:207870-227179 GCF_001527695.2 Protobothrops mucrosquamatus
ATATATATATTAATCACATAAGTCTTCATTTCCTCAAACACGGTCCTCTATCATGATGTGTTAAATGTTGCAGGATCCAAGCTGGGTCAGTCACCAGGACCAGAGGTTTCGTCTTCCAAGCTTTCGGATTCATACTGGCGCCCATACTCAGGGAACCTCTTTCTAGCACAGTGTGTGGTTTGGGTTATTCTCTGTGTGGTATTTATATGGTGCCTGTCCAAAAGCTCAGAAGACTAAACCTCTGGTCCAGGTGACCAACCCAGATTGGATCCTGCAACATTATCCTGGGAGAAGTTTATCCACTTATTTAATTGTGTACTCTCCTATGAAATTTACTGTTTTTTATGGCAGTGATGTGTTAATGATAATTTAGAATTAACTAGTAAAAACACCATTAATATGCTGTATTCATCTATTTGCTCCTTATGGTAATTCATTATCACTAATATAATATCTACAGGGCTTTGCTCTTTGGCACAGCAAAGAGTTTAGGTTTTATAAGACACAGTTACCTATAATTAAGTACCTTATATTATAGGTAACTGTGTCTTATAAAACCTAAACTTATAGTCTTGTTGTGCCAAGATTAAATATTGATGAGTACACAGTTAAATCCAGCACTTCTGGATGATACTGTATGTACTTTATACTTTATAAAGGCTAGTTCTTTATAAACTTTTTAGTTCTTAATGTATTCCAATTTATTCATATGAGCCTCATTTAAAATTACTAAAACTTCCAAAACATTTATATAGACTTCTATAAGGCTTCCAAAGTTAATACATTACTGTCCACAAATACAAGAGGTATGACAAAATTGCATCCTATAAAGTTCAACAAATTTGCTTAAACCTTTATTTTAGGGTCAAAATACACACACCCAAAGTTCTGAACAGATTGTAAATAATTTTTACTTGTTTTATTTCATGCCTATCATTTGTATTCATGTTATCTCAAATTATTCCAATGGACTCTAAACCTCTTTTGGGGGAAAAATGTTCTGCTTCCAGAGCAAGTATTTTGTCACTGACCTAGTTCTTCATTCTGAGCAGTTTCTGAAAGGATGTTGTCAACAACTACTCATTAGAGAGCCAAATGCTTTGGCAAGTTTTAACTAGGATAGACATTCCACTACCAGGATGGAGTGAACAAAAGGTTCATCCCATTTCCGACTGCTTAAATTCCCACTGATAGAAAAGTCATGCAATTCAGTACAGATGGGAAGTCTAAAGAGATGAGTAGAAAAAAAGTGACTCCATTTGGCACAAATGTAATTCCACACCTGATTAAGAAAAGTGCATTCAACCCACATTGACATATGTCAGCATTTGCTGTGCCTTCAGGATGTTGTTTTCAAGTATTACATTTTAGGTAAGCTTAAGTTCTTAACCACAACATAATTAGTTCATATTTTTCTGTTTGAGAAGCACAAATAAATTATTGGCATGTTCTTTTAGAAAACAAAACAAATATTTCAGACTTCGGGTATTAGTATTCAAGCATTGTTTTCTATTCACTCAAGTTGATAACTTTCCCAAAATATACTTAGATTCAATACTACAATGCTTATTATCAAACTGTTACTCAAACACTACAACTAATAAAACTATTTGCAAATAAACAATTTCCCAATTACTTAGTATTATATGCAGTCATTTTAACACATATTTTATGAAGTTTTAAAATTATACAAAGATGCCTATATAAACTGTGTGCAGAGAAGGCTATATAATTACAATGCATTTTTATTCTGTGATACTAAATACCATATGGAACATCCAGAGGCATAGTAATATTAAGGCTACAAACATCTGCTTTGTTCTAGATGTGTCTTAAGAAAGCCCTTTACCAAGAAAATTACACTGTATTTAAAGGTGTGAGCGGGATTGGAAGAAACCAAATCTTGTAATAACTTTATTCGTTAATTTATTAAGACATCTTTAAGCATGCAATAGGATTTCCACTAGAAATTGGAGTCATTTGGGAAAGACCGTGGTGGCACAATGGTTAGAATGCAGTATTTCACTGCCAGAAGTTCGATTTCTTCAATCCTGACCAGCTCAAAGTTGACCAGCCTTCCATCCTTCTGAAGTCGGTAAAATGAGGACCCAGATTGTTGGGGGCAATATGCTCACTCTGTAAACCACTTAGAGAGGGCTGTAAAGCACTGAGAAACGGTAGATAAGTCTAAATGCTGTTGCTACTGCTATTAAAAACCAGCGAGCAGCATGACCATGCCTGAGTCAGGAAGAATTGCTGCAATGTGGAAGATTCATTATTGCAATAGGAATTGTGACATTTAGGATGCTGATAATCGTAACCTGTGTCCCACAATGAACAGGCATAGATCCTTGATGCTCAAATTGTTCCTCACTTATAGCAAATCACAGGTGTCTCCAGATGAGCAAATAGGTAAACTCTTACTACCAGATGAGGATAAGTTCTTCCCAATAGCAGAAATGTAAGAAAAATGGAGCAGGGCAAGTAAATATACACTAGAAGGAGGGGTTGCAAACATTATTGTGGAAACTAATCATTTGCATTTATTTTCAAGGGTGTTCTGATTCAGCAAAATGAAAAGATGCACAGGATCAAATTGAGAGAAGGCAAAATATACAGATGACATCTAATAAATCCAATGGCAACACCAAGATTTGTACACAGGTTAGGCTCCCGTGTATATGATCCATACAATCATATTTCTGTACTTTCACAGTGATTAACCAAACTATGGTCAAAATTGTTAGGTCACAGCTGGAATATTGTGGGCAGTTCTGTCACAGCATTAAAAAAGTATACGGTGGAAATTTATTTATTAGATTTGTTTGCTGAATTAGAGAGGGTTCAGACTTCGACAAAGATGACCAAGGGGCTAGAGCAACTTCCCCAAGAGGAAAGGATGTAATATTTGAGACATTTTAATATAGAAAGCAAGTGAATGAGAGAGTTGAAGAATATAAACATTTGCATGGTATGGATAAAATAGCCAAGGAAAAGTTAACTTCCTCTTCCCATATTAGTAGAATTGAGGTTAACCAATAAAATTTAATCCTGGAAGATTTTTTTTTAAAGAAACAAGAACATATAATTAAACTTTGAAATCTGCTATCATGAGATGTGGAGATATTAGCCTGGCTGACTTCACAAAAAAAAGAGGGGGGTGTTGGACCAATTCCTGAAAGTCACAGGGAAGCAATTAGCTTTTGAAGACCATTTGCTGGAGATTTGTGGGTTTCCTTAGCCACTCTGAGAACAGACAGATGGACTTGATGGGCCAGCCATCCAATCCAACAGGGCATTGCTTATGTTCATATGCTACTTTATGTTGCAATGGAATAAAGCAATATATTTCCCCATTTGCCAAATGGGATACACTGACAATAATTACCGATTCCAGTTCTTCCACTTCTTATTCATCAGTCCAAAGATGCTGTAGGCTCTGCTTGCTTCAGGTTTTCTACAAACTGAATCTAAACTTGGTGAATTGCTCAATACCTACTGACTATCCCACAGAATTTTCCTACAGAATTGGCACAGAGACCTTTCCTAATAGACTACGAAATTTCCAAAACTACCCTTCATACAGAGCTCTTTCCTACTGAGCTGGTCTGACAGTGATCATTTCCTGGGAATTTTAATCTTGCAGGTGCCTGACAAATTGTTGTCCTAAGCATTGTAACTATGGGATAAGATGGACTCTGCTCTACTTGGATTAAGTGGTTATCATGACAGGAAGAAACATACTAAAATTCTGAAATTCTGAGTCAGTACATCAAAATTATAATGACTAATAGTTCGGGCAAGTCAATTATTTGCCACTACTCTAATCTATTTCAATGACTCCAGCCTGCTTCTGGATCATCTTTAGCCCCAAAGGGTATTTCAATCAAATCTCTGGAAGCAAAAGAAGGCTTGATTTGGCTTTTTAATAAATAACAGCAATATTCTGCAGCCATGTCCTACTAACAATGTAAGAATGCAGAAAAGACATTATAAGCAATTGCTTTGTGGGAAGACAAGAGAAATGGTCAGAACTTTCTGATAGTAGCCATTCAAGCCAGAAACTCAACTCCACTCTCACAACTCTATCTTTAGAACATCCACTTTGCCCCACTTTTACAACTCCAGCTAAGATCTGAGAAACACATTTTAGTTCTCTTAATACATAAGGAAAAAGCAAGCCAAATCAAATTGATCTGAATTCCTCTTCCTGATAGCCACCAGTAACAACTTCAGAAATTAAAAAATTAAGTTCAGCAACCTATACCAGAAAATGCGTCAAATAATGATTACCTAATAGCAGAAATTATCTGTAAGATCTTAGAATGGTAGACCCCAGTATGAGTCACCCTTTTTTCATTGCAATAGTGCCAAACCATTGGGACACAGCAGTAATAATTACTGTAACAATGAGAAGAAAATTGAATGACCATCCAATCAGTTTATACAGGATCATCAGAAAACTGTACACCAAACATCTGAACACAAAATTGTTGGACTGGCCAGAAACATTTATTTGAGAATTAAGAATAATTATGCAAAAAAGAGAAAAAAAGTCCCAGTATTTGCTAAACATACCAGAATTTACAGATGTCTATTAAATGATCACAAAATTGAGCAAACCAGTATTTTCAAATACCTTGGAATCACTTTTCAAGCCCCTGATAAGAGAAACACTCATTCAGACCATGTAGTCTAGAATGCTCCCATATCAGAGGATGTCATACTAATCCTTGATGCTTTAAAGTTATTCTATGCCCAGGTTATTCTCAACTTCTCAATGGTTCATAGCTAGGCCCTATGGTAACTACTCAAAATCAAAAACTATTATCAAAAGTTCTACAAAGTATCATTCAATTTCCACACAATGTCTCAAATGTAGTTCTCCACAAGGCCGGTGTAAATAAGATTGAAAGAAATATTCTGCTTTTTTTCATCTATTGATTGCAGATAAATTTCTGCCCATATACTTGACTTGTCTGACCCTAGCAATTAATTTTAATACTATATGGAGGAGGGATCTGCTTGAGAAGCTACACTTATATGGAATCTCTGAGGAAATTCTCCTATTCAAAAAGTGAGAACATGCCAGAAAGGTACCCAGAACCCATTGGACATAGAAAAACAACTAGATCAGTATAAGCTATTCAGAGGTTTTCTCAAGGAGTTGATCTTTTTCACTCAGACTTATGAGATATTTAAATTCCATTTGTTTCCAAGATGAGGAAGTCTTGAACTAATTGCACTAAATCACTTATTGATTTAATGTTTAAGGTTTAATGCTCCACTTTCACTGTATTTGAAAGCAAGTATTCTCTCTCTCTGTCTCTCTCTCCCTCCCTCTCCCTCTCTGTGTGTGTAAATAAATAAAATATCCTGTGGTTTCTGATTGTGTCTTTGTGATGTGGATGCTGCTGGATATACATACAGTTTCTATAAGGATTCCAGGACTTCTTTTATTTACCCTGATATATCAAATACTCCTGGCACATAGATGCTTTTTACATGCAAAATCTTCTCTTGGACCAGACTGATCTACTTCCTTGGCTGTTGCTAAATTCCGCCACACAGCTACTAAATCTAGGCAGGAACTAACAACTTCCAAGGATAATATTTTCCAGACTCCTGCCATTTAGCTCTGCCTATAGACAATGTCTCTATTTAAAAAAAAACAAAAACAGGATTTTACTCTTCGTTTTTAGATTTTTCCTTACCTCAATTTCTAAATGCTTTTAGTTTAGTATTAACAATAATAGTTACACTCATAGGCAGAAAGTAATCAGAACAGACGTTGCTTAAATCGTTTCGGTTTTGCTTTATTTTTGTTCTTGCTTTTATGCTGGCCCTTGGCCGAAATTAACTGCTCGTTTGCTTGATTACCAGCCTCAAACGGTTCGCAGCACCCAAGGTCTATCGGAGGGAGGTGAATTGCCTTGTTCGATAACTGCAAATTTAACTCTCCAAGTCCGTCAGAAACAGACCTCGCTGCACAAAAACTTTTTAAACTCAAAGAGTTACTACGTTCCGCAAACTCAATTTTGCCCCCACCCTTACATTTCAGCCAATTTCCTGGCGACCAGTCTTAATAAACTAAATGTCATCTGCCACGCGAGAATCTGAGCCAGTCTCTCCCAGCCACTGGCAGTCGGGGCAGGGAAGAGCGCGGGGGGCGTTCGGGGAGACCCCAGGGGAGGGTCGGGTGGAAAGGAAGAAAGGGAAAGGAAGCAGGCCAATCACGCCCATATGGAAGCCGGAGGGAGGGGAGAAATGAAAGCCGGACAAAGAAACAAAAGGACGGAGAAGAGGAAAAGGGCGCGCGCTTTGGGGAGAACTCGCTTCCCTCCAAGACTCATCCCTGGAAGCCAAAACGCTCCCGGCTTGAGACGTACCTCACCTCGAAGCGGCCGGAGAAAAGGCTACTGCTGCAGCTCCGCGTCCTCCCACCGCTCGGCTCCAGCGACTAAAGCGAGCCGCCCCAAATCCGGCATTTATCCCGCCGCGGTCGAGAGCGCGCAGAAGCGACCAGGCGGCGCCCACTTCTCTTCCTCTCTCCCTCTCCCTCTCCGCAACCTCCGCCTCCTCTGCTCGACTTTCCCCACCGCGTTCCGGGCTTTCTCTTTCTTCCGCATAAGATCGCGCGGCAAAAGAGAGAGAGAGAGGGAGGGAAATCTCGCTGGTCCTGATTCCGATTCCCTTTCCAAGTCAGCAGCCCTCCCCGTCACGAAAGCCCGGCTGCCGCTGGCTTTTTCTACGCCGCCTCCCTCTCCACGAAAGAGAAAGCAAGAGGGCGCCGGCGTGGCTCTGCTCTCTTTCGCTTCCAGGCGGAATTCTTGCCTCGCCCGGTTTTCAGGATGGGCTTTAGAGATAATTATAGTTGCTTTCACCGATAGCACACTGTCCATATCTTTAAAAAAAAAAAGAGAGAGAGAGAGAGAGCCTTGAGTCCAGATGCAAGCGGTATCTCGGAGGTGCCTTTTCTTCCATCTTCCCCCGATTTCCCTTTTCTCCCGAGCAGCATAACTTGGCCCGTTGCTCAGTCTCCCTAAGTAACTGTTAAAAAGATTTTCCTGTTGAGGTTTCTGGGGTTGGGTTGGGTTGGGTTGACTCTGCAAGTGTACATTCGTAATGAAAGTACAACTAGGCTTATGAGAGATAAACTTCCCTTATGTGCATGAACAAAGTTGTTCTGGCATACAGGGAATAGCTGCAGTCATACTAGGCAGAAACAAAATGCGCCATGCATGCAGTACGCTAAGCCACACAAAGTTCATGTATGTGTCATGCATACATCTTAATATGGTGTTCAAGTTTATCTAGACAAAGGAATAAGATTGTCATAGATGACCCACTTTTGTCTCTAGCCTGATCCACTACAAATTTTGAGTCCTATCAAATATTAACAGGTAATCCCCTGAAAAATACTTCCAAGGGAATATAACTGAACAAATTAAAATGTTCTACACTTCTGTGCATACTGCATTGCATTGCTACATGTGCTGGACTGGAAAATTCAGTCCCATCTTCTATCTGATGGAAGAAGTGATCAGGAGTTGTTGCTTCCCACAATAAATATGACAAATAAATAAATAAAAATTCTCATTACTTGAAGCTGAGCCTTCACAGAGACTGTGAGTTCTTCTCTGGTATGCAAAACAGAAGAAAAGAGTTGCTAACTACAGGGTTCCCAGGCTAGCTGCAATTCATTAATGCAACAGGTAACCATAATTGCTCACTTAAAATGAACCACATAATGAAATGTGCACATCTAAGGCCTCTAGGACCTCCACGCCAGAGTACTTGTATTCCTGCACCCATGTTGTGTACATTTTTTCAGACCCTTTCAACCAGTCTCCCCACTGCTTCCCTCTCCCAGAAAGGTTGCTATGAAGAGCTTGAAAGCTGTGACAAATGAAAAAAATAGCTTGTCAGCATTTTAGTAATCAAGCACTTTTCTCTGTATTGTAACCATAGTTGCCAACTGCTATGGCAGCTGGAAAGAGGACTGAGGGAGAAACTGCTCCCACCAGGCACCAGAAAGCGAGTCCTGAGGCCTTATGGTAATGGTTGCCTTGACACCCAGAGACAGGGTGATTCAAGAGTTCCTACCAAGAGGAGAATAAACCATCAACAAGGTTAGCAGAATTGCAACAGGGCAAAAGGAGAAAAAAAGTAGCTTTGCTCTGACATCAAATTAGCCATGCGGAGCCAGAAAAACAACAACCCCAACTTAGCTCTCTCAAACCCAGTTAAACAGACCCAGGGAACTACAGACCAATCAGCCTAACATCAATACCTGGGGAAATACTGGAAAAGATAATAAAAAAACAGATCTGCGAACATCTAGAAACAAACAAAGTTATAACTAGAAGCCAGCATGGCTTTGTTAAAAACAGATCATGCTAAACCAATCTTATTTCAAAGTAGACCAGAACCTACTTCTTGGAAAGCTTTAAAAAAGTGGAATAGACAGTTTCCCCATCAGATGGATTTTTAATTGGTTGAAAAACTGTACTCAAAGAGTAGTCCTTAATGGTATTATATCTGCATGGATGGATGTAAGCAGTGAGGTACCACAAAGTTCTCTCCTAGGCCCAGTACTCTTCAACATCTTCATAAACGACCTAGATGAGGAATAGAAGGGGAATTTATCAAATTTGCAGATGACACTAAGATGGCAGGAACAGCCAACACCCAAGATGATAGGCTCAAAATCCAGAGGCATCTTGACAGACTTGAACACTGGGCCCTATCTAACAAAATGAAAATCAATGTAGAGAAAAGTAAAATTGTACACTTAGGCAAGAAAAACCAAAAGTACACATATAGATTGGGTGAAACAAGGCTTAATAGCAGCAACTGTGAAAGGATCTTGGAGTCTCATTTAAATATGAGCCAACAGTGCAATCCTAAATTGCATTAACAGAGAGATTCAATCAAGATCACATGAGGTACTAATACCACTCTATAAAGCCTTAGTAAGACCATACCTAGACTACTGCAATCAATTTGGTCTCCACATTATTAAAAAGATGTTGAGACTCTGGAGAGAGTGCAGAAAAGAGCAACAAGGATGATTAGGGAACTGGAGGCTAAAACATATGAAGAACAGTTACAGGAACTGGGCATGGCTAGTCTAATGAAGAGAAGGACCAGGGGCGAAACGATAGCAGCGTTCCAGTATTTGAAGTGCTGTCACAGAGAGAAGGGGTCAATCTATTTTCCAAAGCACCTGAAGGCCAGACAAGGAATAACGGATGGAAACTGATCAAGGAGAGATTCAACTTGCAAATAAGGAGAAATTTCCAGACAGAACAATCAACCAGTGGAACAGACTGCCTTCAGATGTTGTGGTGTGTCATCACTGGAGGCTTTCAAGAAGAGACCGGATTGCCATCTGTCAGAAATGGTGTAGAGACTCCTGCTTGGGCAGGGTGTTGGACTAGATGACCTACAAGGTCCCTTCCAACTCTGTTATTCTATTCTATTCTATTCTATTCTATTCTATTCTATTCTATTCTATTCTATTCTAATGCTGTGTAGTCATACAGGTTTGGAACTGTAGTGACACATCTTTTGGTCTGAATTTATATACATGTATATATATCCGGGATAAAGTGACTCATTTTTTGTTGAGATGAAGAGGCAATATGTTCCTTCTTGAGAACATATTTTGCAGCCTCCTTATCATGTCCTCCATTATTTAGAATAGCCCTAAGAGCCTTGTATGCAGCCTTTGCAAATAATGAAGAAAAGTAAAGCAAGAAAAGAGACACAATGAATGTTTCATTTTTCTTGTAAAAGTTAGGGCCCCGTGAGTCAGAAAGCAGATTTACAAGGGTGATTTGTTCACCCCTTTGTTAGAGAAAAATACCTCTTTGAAGGGCAGAGTCCTATTCTATAGTCATTTGACCAGTATGTCTTTAAATTCAAGAAGTGCAGCAATGGGATTAGCTTAACATTTTGGTACAGTATAAAAGGGGACAAGGAAGAAATTTAAGAGAAAAAATACTATTGGACAAAAAATGCTATTGGTGAAAAGACTTTGAAATCTTTCCTACCTGCATTTACATCAGTAACAAAGAGTTTTGGTTGACATTTTAAGAGACAATTTAAGATCTGACAAGATCTGATTTTACTTTGTTAAAGTGCACTTTACTAAGTACAAATAGAGACTTGATATTCATTTGCTGTGGGGTACTACAGAATTGTTGAGTTTCTTCTATTTTTAAGCAAGAACTGAAGTCAATCAATGCCAATTGTTCAGGAACAACTGTTAGGGTCTGATGGGGGAGTAAAGGAACTCTCGGTTTAGGAACATACTGAAAGAGGCATTTCAGAATGTTTAGTTACCCTGATGACAGCATCCATACATTGGTTGTATGAAGCTCTGCTGATTTGTGTTGTTTTGAAATGATATTAAATCATTTGTCAGCTCAATTTGATTCAGCATTGCAATGTTTAAGTTAAGAAGTTAAGCTAATAGCTGCATTTTTAGAACATAGGAACTGTCTTATAACCTTCATCTCAACTTTATGTATGTTAAGCAGCCCTGCCTCTTTAGAATTTCAAATACCTCATTTTGACAACTAGCTGAAAATGCCAGAGATTAAATTTAGGGCATGCTGAGTGCAAGGTATGTGTTCCACCACATCAAAGCTAAACTCTGGGACCAGCAATGCCAGTCATGCACTAAGGTTCATTCCCTGACAGGAAGCCCATTAACATTTATCCTCTGAATTTGCTCTTCCTTTTCATGCAGTGGGTTAGGGTTAGGGTTGTTAGGGGTCATCAGTTTCCTTGTACTTCTTTCTAGTCAAAGTTAGTTGATCTCAAACACTCAGCAGGATTGGCTCTGGTTAGAATTTGGATGGGAGACTAATAAGAAATAGTAGATATGTAGATTAAACACTGTTAAAATTGCTAATTGTATCCATTGCAAAAATAATTCCATTGGCTAAAAGAAGTTTTCAGTCTATAACTTGTTGTTTTGTTCAGGACCTTCCTTGCCCACAACAACAAAAACACTCAAAAGGCTCCTGTGACCTGCATGGCTGACCTTAACCCCCCCCCCCTCAAGGAGAACTGGCAGAAGGAAATCCAGTTGAAGCTTACTTCCATGCACAAGGCAGTTGCTGTTTTACTCTAGAACTCAAATTGCTGTACATGTACAGTAGTCTCCATCATTTCAATCCATTAACTGAATCTGATTAGAGTATTTCCAAACTGTTTACCAAAGGATGTAATGTGTGACTTAACCAAAACAATATGCTTCTTCAAGGATTTGTACTGGTCTTAAACCTGGCATAATATTATGCCTGAAAAAGAAGAGTTATGAATAAAACATTTTATTGGTCATAGTATTTTCTATGTAATCCTCCACAATAGGAAGAAATCAGCTTAAGAACCTGGGTTCACATTGTGTGCTAAGCCATATGGTTGAATTAGCATATTACACGAATGGTTTATAAACCATGGTTTGTGTGTTGTACAAATGCAGTCATTTATAAGCTGTAATTTAGTGCAACATGCAACAAGTGATGTATTTTAAACAGTCCCAATTATTAATGGACCTCAAGACTTTCTCTAATGCTAACAAGCATCTCTAATGGAAGCAGCTTTTCTAAAACCACATATTTCCTGTTTCTGATGTATAGACTAATGTCTGCAGAAAGAAAGAATGAGTGTAAAAAAAAAAATCCAGGGTAAAGTTGTTTATCCTGAACCTACCTCATATGAGATCGGTTCCACCATTATTGTGCCTCCTGATTCACAGGCAATGTAATGATTCCATAATGAAGTCAAATTATGACCAGCAGTGGAGATGCCAGAAATTCTTGAATTATAGTTTTTGATTTTGCTTCTGAAAATCCACATGGTCATTATAATGTTTTATGTAATAGGCAGTTGTATACAGATTATAGCAAAATTTAGCTAATGGAATAGAACAATAATTATGCTGTTCAATTGTTCTTTACCGCTTTATAAAACATTTAATTAAGAATTATTTTGACTTTGCACAGAATTTTTAACCTTCCAGTAGATTTGCTACTTTTAGTTCTAGCTCTTGAGCTTTCATTTATCTCATTCTCTGTAGATTCTCTGCCCTACTTTTAAACTGAACTGGTTTTCAATCTTGTAACTTTTTCAAGGTCTTTGCTTTTCAATGTTGTTTTATTATAATCTTTGCTACATCATTTCATAATTTTGTCAGAAGGGTTATGTATATCAGAAAGTGACTTGTCTACCTTTAATGGAAAAAAAGGTTATAATACTTTTTACTGGGTCTTCTAAATTTCTGTGGTAGCTTTTAGGAGTGAATGTTGTGGATAACATCATTGGATTAAATACTTTAAAAAATGGCAGTAGCATTTACTTATGAGATGTATATGTCAACTCTCTGTTTAAAATGATAACTCAAAGCAGATTATAATTTTAAATTATACAAAGAAATAGAATGAAAAAACTTCATTAACACTTGAATAATAAAATCATTGATATTTAAAGCTTGGTTAAAGTGAGCCCTCTTTTAGGATCAGATTAATTTGCCTGCTGGCTAGGGAATTCTGGGAGTTGAAAGCCACAAATCTTAAAGTTGCCTAGGTTGGCCACCTGTTTTAGATTTTCTAAAGGCACAGAAAGATAGAACCAAGTCAGAACTGAAGAAGCTTTCTGGATGAGAAGCAAAATATTTTCAAGAAAAAATTAAGAATGTCCAGTTGTCTTTTGAAAAGCATCTTTGAGACAACCATGACCTGGATGATTGAGATAGACATATGGAAGTGAAGGTCTTCTCATGTCTGCCTGACAGGCAAGTCTGAAAAGCAAGGAATTCTCAAAGGAGCAAATCTTTGTGGTCATGCAGGTCTGTAACTGGAAAAGCAGATCCTCTGAAAGTTAGAATTGAAGTTGTTTAGGGCTTTATAAGTTAAGTCCAATATCTTACATTGTATCTGGAAGACAATAGACAATCTGTGCAGAACATTCAGGACTGGCATTCTATAATATTGATGCATTGCAGATAATATAGCTGACCTATTATATGCTTATTAGAATGTATATCTATCCAAGGGTCATTCCATGTAGAGGGCTGAAACTGACAAGGAACCAGACATGACTATTCAGTGAACATAGGCCAGATGCCACCAACTGGCCAGCATAAGAAATGGAAAGCAAGCTGTTACAAAAGGGTGAGAAAAGGGAGTATAAATATCTCTAAAACCAGATACATAACTACAGTATTGGGTAGAAGATGTGCTTCATTGTAACTATAGTTGCTTGTGTCTGCAATAAAATATGTTTTCTACTGAAGACTTTTGTCTTCCTTAAGGGACAGCCAAATTCCAGAGGAAGAATTATTGTATGATTCTGGGAGTAACTCCTGAACTACCACTCAGTACAGTAATTTGTCTTCTTCATGTCTGAAAACCAATTTCTGTAGCTTCCTTAAAAATGATATTGAAACTCTGAAAAAGAGGAGACAAATTCTAGGTAAGCATGTAGCAAATACATATAACCCAGATCAAGATGTTTCTGTGATGTGATTTTTAAGTGTCTTAAAATTAGCAGTCTCAAAATTTGAGATGTACTAATACCACAGAACTAGGCAATAATCAAGCTATTTATAGTAAAGCTGGGCAACTCTTTAGATTTAACAAAAATTTTGAGGCTGGTAGGATATACTGTTAGTATAGTGCCTCTCAGGAATACCTAGAAACAGTGATGCCTGTTCAGTTTGATCATATAAATTAATAAAACCATTTAATCCAATCTGCAGGTTCAATGGACATTAAAAAAATTCTGCCTGAAAATGTTTATTGAAATATTCATATTAGTACATTTGCAAAGCAAAACGTATTGCAGTGTTTGCTATAGTGCACTATCTCAACAACAGGTCTGTTCCATTGCTGCACTTTTGTTGATGGAGAACTAAAGATTAGGTTGCTTCACTTTGAAATGCATTTTAAGTAGAAAACGATGTCACAGAGGAAGTTGCAAGTTTGTAGTTTGCCCATTGTTTATGACAGTGCAACATTGGTAATAAAATTTGGACCTATTGAAATATAATTGTAGATGATTTACAACAACAACAATAACAAAATGAAGATAGGGAGGGGTGGGTTGCTGTTAAAAGCTATAAATAATTAGCCAGATTGTACTATCTAACATGGGGGTGTCAAACTGCCAGCCCGTGGGCCAACGCGTCAGAAGGAAACTGGGCTCACCCTATTGCCAGCAATGGGGAAAAAAACTCCAATACGTCGTGCGATGTCACGTGACATTGCGAGTTTGACATGTCTGATCTAACAGATGTCAGGTTTACTATTGTTCTATATGAGATGCTGTTCAAGCATAACAAAAGGAATATTTGGTCAGCTTCTAAATGAATGCAACTAAGCCTCCCTAACCCAATATTTGTGACACAAACACACACACATACAAACATACTGCAACTGATGTGTGAAGAAACCCCAATGGCACATTAGACGCTTATTTTTATTGGAATATAGTTGGAGCATCAGGAAAATGCTGTTGTTGGCAAACTGTTTTTGAGCAGTTATAGAAATGCTTTCTGAAAAGCAATTAAATTCCAAGAAACATTCCTGTTCTTCTTGGGAATTACTCAAATAGCCAGAAGCCAAGAAAAGCCATTATTTTTTTTAACAGTGTCTGTACAAATCTTCAGGATGAAATTATTCATTTACAAGTGAATTCGCCATATGTTGCTAGAAATTTGAATATACTGGGATTAAACACTGTATTGTTCTGAGAGAGCACGATAGAACCATAATGATGCATCAATAGTAGAAAAATCAGATTTTTTTTTATTCCAATGCCACCAGTTCTTATTGTTAATTTGATTTTAAAGTCAATGACTCAAATATATAAACCAAAATAAAAAAGAAAGAGAAATGCTCAGATTAAAACATTTAATAAATAAAATATACTTAAAAGGGCAGATCAACTTAAAAGTAGAAGTGAATATTAAGGACACCGTGGGGGTATAATCTGGATTAGGCAAAATTAGGCAAAATTAACCTACAAAGTAGCCCTTTGGCTGAATTGTGCTGGATGTTTTTTTGTCAAGGTTTCATTCTTTCAGTGCACATTAGATTGCTTTGGGGCTGTGCCATCAAAGTGAGCATATCAGGTTCCTCTTGTTAATCAGTACTGTGATCTCTTTTTTTTGGATACCCTATTTTACAATAGACCATACTCAATCCAATTTTCATCTCATTATTCCTACAGGCTCTAATCACACATTTTTTTTTAAAAAAGAGGGTTTTATTTCAAACAGATTACAGAGGCTATTCAGTCTGCTACATATCTTGCTCATTGCATCCTGATCAGTGCATAAGATAGGCCTCATAGGATAACCATCTCTGGTTTTCAAACTAATTCAGTCTTGTATATATTCTGATGCTTAGTTTAATAATACTTGCATATAAAAAATTCTCATGTATCACTATAAATGAAGAAACATGACCAAGGTGTGGGGATTGGATTGGGTTTCATATACTGTATTACAAGAAATGGAATGGAAGGCACAGAAATGCCATTTTAAGTCTAAATACACTGCAAATCCTTGATGGAGGATGTCAAAGAGATGACATCACTCTGGAACTGTAAGGGTAAAGTTATTCTATCAAAGCTTATGATGTTCCTGAATGTATCTAGTTTTGTGACACAGAATGCTAGATTGGGCAGACTGTTGGACTAAACCAACATGACTTATGTTTTATTTTTGGCATGCAAAAATTTCTTACAGGAGGACTTATTTTAAACTATTTGGGAGAGAAGAAGCTAAAGGGAACAGGTATAGGCCAAAATTAGTCTACAAGAAGAAATGTCCCAGAAGCAGCTAGGTCTGAGATTTTCAGCAAATCTTGTTTTGTGGTTGTACGTTTTGGATGATTAGAAAAAAATATTTCTGAGATACTGTAGATGTATTCAATGACTTTACACAATGTTTTTTTTTCTTGCCTTCTAAAAACAACAGGAAAGTACAGTAGATTTAGTAGTTTGTTGCTAAATTTCAGGAGTATGATTTTTGAAAGTTCCAGGAACTTAAAAAAATAAATAAATAAAAAGAAGGGAGGATTTAGTGGCTTCACATCACCAGTCTTCTGAGTAGTCAGGAAAATAGACTCAAATGTCAGTAGAAAACAATCTGAACCTGTCAGACTAAAATTCATACTATATGCCAGTGATGGCGAACCTTTTAGAGACCAAGTGCCCCAAAACCGGCCCCACCCCCGCTCCAACCCCTGCCCCGCTCCTGCCCCACCCCCACCCTGTCTGCCTGCAGGGCCACTCACTGCCTCCAGGACCCGCCGCAGATCGCCCAGGCAGCCCAGCAGCACCATGGCGGCCACACCCTCTGCCCACGCCCCGCAGCATTAACTGTGCGGGATGGGGCATGAGGGCAGAGTCTTGTCTATGCTGCCTGGCTGCCATGTCCTTGGCTGCACTGCTCCGTGTGGGCCACGCTCGGGGGCGACTCTCCTCCAGGGGGTCTGCTGGTGAGGAGGGAGTCATGGGGGGAGGTGAGGCTGGGGCAACGGCACGTGTGCCCACAGAGAGGGCTCCGAGTGCCGCCTCTGGCACGCGTGCCATAGGTTCGCCACCACTGCTATATGCTATCAAATCAACAAATTAGGTGCAAGATTGAAATGGTGAAAAATTTGGAACAGTTGATGTGTTCAAAATTGGAAGAGAGAATATAAAATAGGTTTTTGGCAGATGAGGGCAAAAACACAATATTACATACAGTATAAAGAAGCCACAAGCCACAGTTGTGCAGTGGTTAGAATGCAGTACTACTTCTGCTAACTGCGGCTGTTGGCAATTCGGCAGTTCGATTCTCACCGGCTCAAGGTTGACTCAGCCTTCCATCCTTCCCAAGTCAGTAAAATGAAGACCCAGATTGTTGGGGCAATATGCTGACTCTGTAAACCACTTAGAGAGGGCTGTACAGCACTGTGAAGCAGGTATATAAGTCTAAGTGCTATTGCTATTATATGTAAAAACAGCTGAAAAATATGTGTTTATTTTATTTATTTTGTATATTACAGTTAGCCAATACAGTAGTAGGTTCAAATTTCTTTTGGAGGATAAATTCTTAGGGAACATTTTCATTTTATTACATGAAGTTCCTAGAGGTTAATGTTTATCGTAGAGAGATCACATAAGCATTGATTGTCTCCCTGAATGATTATCTGTCTCTCAGTTTTGCTTCCAATGCATTAGTAATATATTTATAACTTTGTAAAAACTTCAGTATTTTCTGTAACTTAGTATAATTATCTAGCAAATCTCAGGATGCTGCTTATTTTTTCTATATTTGCTTTATTTAAAAGTGGCTGTGACAAATTGGATTTCATATGGCCCAGGAACCAGTTTTTATCTGAATATATCCTTAATGAGCAGAGCAGTTTGTCTAGGGTTTATTTCTTGTTATTTAGGATTATTTATAATCTCCTGCAGCCTTGACATGATGCCATTCAATTTATTGTTCTTTCCAAAATTAATCAATGTACAACAAAAAGCAAGCAAGAAAAGGAAACAAAAAGCAAAACAAAAGGAAAGTTACAAAGTTTAAAAGAGGAGTAGACTATGTTTTTGGTCCTGATACTGTATTTATTGCTGCATTGTTATACATATACAAATACATAAGCAGTATAATTAATTCACAGTTCTTCCTATGAGATGAGCTGGTCCAAATTATAATTATAAAGATCCTTTGTTAATTTTAACGTAGGATAATGCATGAACTTAATTATTGTGGATTGTGAACTATGATTTATGAATAAATGCAATGTGTGTACACAGCAGTTACAGGTCATTCAACAAATGTGGTTAAAAAACTATAACCTTGTGCGATGTATGAATTAGATTAGCATGTGGCTCTATTATTTAGTGGAGAATCCAAAAAAATCAGGATTGGAGAGGATGTTTATCCATACTGATAGAAGAGAATATATGTATATATGGTGCTTTCTGAGCTTGGTTGTTTTTGCAGATCTTTCATTATCAAATTAGGTAACATTGTCAGTGTTAGAAGGGCTGGGGTTTGCTCTCACCTTATATACTAGTGGCTTGTCCTGCCAATATTAGTGGGAGTGATTGATTTGGGTCCTTCATTTGGTATTGCTTACTTATTAATTGTTGGTCTAGTGTTAATCTTGGCATTAAGCTCTGCTCACCTGGGTGTTGATTGCTGGTAAGGAGTTGTTTTGGTCTGTTTTCTTTTTGGCTTTTTGATTGTCTCTATGAATCAAAGAACCACAAACTCAGATAAACTAGCTAATAGTAACCTACAGTCTAATCAAGGAACTACCAAGGCTATTCCCACCAACAATCACAAGGCAAGCCCTGTGATTTTACTAATATGTAAAATGAGAGCAAATTCCACTATCTTCTAGGACTGACTAATGTTACCTAATTTGGTAAAGAAACATCTGCAAGAAAACAACCAAGCTCAGAGAGCACCCAGGACCCCAAAGTTCATCCCTCACTGAGCTGAGTGAGGACATTAGGAATAAAATGGCTGAGCATTGAACTAACTAATATTACAGTAGTTTAATCAGTTATGTTCTCTAGGAACCTCCTGCTTTAACAAAGCAGGAAGTATTCATTTAATTCATTCATTCATGCAAGAAATACAGAAATATCAGCTAATAATTTTCATTTATTTTCTTCAGTATTAATTAAATCCTTGTCTATTTACAGTTTTCTGAGCCATCTTCCAAATTTCCCATCTTTGGAACAGCATTCCTCTGAAAATAAAATTGACTCTCACCCTATTTTGAGAAGGTTGTGAAAACCTAGTTTTTCTAGGGAACCTTGGACTAGGCAGATGTGATCTCAGAACCACTGAACTATATTTTTCAAATATCCTGGAGCACTGGCGAACTACCAGAGGACTGGAAAAGAGCTGATGTAGTTCCCATCTTCAAAAAAGGAAAAAAAATGGATCCAGGAAATTACAGACCTACCAGCCTACCCGAAATACCTGGGAAGATTCTGGAAAAGATAATCAAACAACGAATCAGCAAACACCTAGAGGCAAACAAAGTCATTACTAAAACCCAACATGGGTTTGTCAAAAATAGATCATGCCAGACAAATCTTATTGCATTCTTTGACCAAGTGACAAAATTAGTGGACCAGAGGAATGCTGTGGATATAATTTACTTGGACTTCAGTAAGGCATTTGATAAAGTAGATCACAACCTACTACTTGATAAGATAGAAAAATGTGGGTTAGACAGCATCACCACCAGATGGATCCGTAGCTGGCTGACCGGCC
>NW_015387103.1:0-1217 GCF_001527695.2 Protobothrops mucrosquamatus
TAACTTTACCAAATTTTAGTAGATATACATTGTACAGGAGAATGACTTTGGTAGGCTTTCAGTATTCTTTCCAGTAATCCAAGTGGTTCTTGTTTCCTGAGTTTGTCAGTCTTGAAGAACTTGATACTATCCTATAAGGCCAAAGATGGTTCCTCCAAATATTAATATGGTAATATTACTTTCACATATTAATACAGTACGTAACTATAACCTATTAGGGTAGATATATATATATATATATATATATATATATATATATATATATATATATATATATATATATATATATATATATATATATATATATATATATATATATATATATATATATATATATATATATATATATATCATCAGAGTTGGTTACAAGAATTCATTATGATTATGCCACAAGTTGATATGAAAGCTGTTCTGCTTCCTGCGTTGGAAGGCATTGAATGAGGCAGAATAACAAACAGGTACTTCTTTATTCAGCTTCAACAGAACAGCAAACAAAATGGCTCCGCCCCCTTTTATACCTTTTGCAAGGGACAGCATCAGCCAATGAATACAACGTATTTTCCCGCTTCTGCGCATGCTCAGTAAGCCAGAGACAGCCTGTCTGGCCCGGGCAGCCCATGTGGTCTGCCCGGGTCTCTGTGCAGTTTCCTGCACCTGCTCTGTCAGTCAGAGCCCAGGACATAACAAAAGCTATTTCCATTGCCTTGTGAACAGATTATGTGTGATGTTCTGACAAATTACAAAATGTCATTCATTTTATCTACTGCTGTGTTAAGAAGCCGTGGCATTTGGGTGGTTTCAAATGCCAATTTAGAGGGCAATTCATGAATAAGCATTGTTGATTCCGGGACATTTCTGCTTACTAGTTTGTGGCCACTCTTTCCAGTGGATAATCTTGAGCATCTGCACTTTGTAAAAGGTAATGAAAAGGTTTTGATTATATTCTTTACTGGCAGATGAACTTCTTGCTGAAGATTAGTAAACAAATTACTTTGTACTATCAAGACTCCTTATGGATATGCCAGATGTTCACTTGACAGGCAGGGCAGCTATTAAATAAAAGGTAACTAACCATAAAACAATTGATTTTTGTATGGAAGTCTACTACGTGTGAGAAGGTGCAGGAGCAAGGAGTGGCGTTACTTAACTGAGTACGCTGTTGAAATCTAAGGTTAAAAAAAGGTATGTTGGGTTGAACTGGTAAAACTGAGGAGAGA
>NW_015387103.1:2865-12843 GCF_001527695.2 Protobothrops mucrosquamatus
CCCTCACATCCACAAAATTATTAACTTTATTCTGGGGGAGAGAAATGAAAGTTTATATAAATTCATTTCACATTTTAAGAGGTCTGCAGTATTGCAAAGTTGTGATTGAGAGGTTATGTTGGGGGAGGGGGGCGATGACAACTTCCTCATTGGCTCAAGGGGGCGATTCGTTCAAAAAGGTTAAGAACCACTGGTTTAGACTATTTGCAATGAACTTTGCTCAAATTGCCACAGGGGAAAAGAAAACCCCATTCTGTGTCTCCTTAGGAAGAATCTGCTATATTCTAAGACAGATAGCATTCCAACTGAATCAGTATAATTGTTTACAATGGATTGAAACGTTTTGTTAAGCCATGTTTTGTTTAACTATTTCCTTCAATAAACCACAACTGGCTTTGTTTACATATCATAGTAAACTGTGAACTACACTTTAAAATTTACAGTCTGATAAACTAAATGAACCACGATGTGTGAAACACATCTGTCATTCAGAATTTCCCCAAGGTTTTAGAGATAAATTTTTCTGGTCCAACCTGAAGATGCTTGTCTTTGAATGTGGAGACTTTCCCACAGAACTAACAGATCATATGGGATTTATATGGGACTACAACTACAAAACCATGGTTTTGATGGGAGCTGAGCTGACTGCCTCCTACCAAACACCTCCCTTCGACCAGTCCGCTCCCACAGAGAGGGCCTCCTTAGGGTGCCGTCGGCCAGACAATGCCGGCTGGCGACCCCAAGGGGGAGAGCCTTCTCTGTGGCAGCTCCTGCCCTCTGGAATGACCTACCCCCAGACCTACGTACAGTTGCGGACCTGCGCCTTTTTCGCCAAGCCCTGAAGGCCCATCTATTCCGTGCGGCCGGCCTGGCGTAGTTTGATTATGTTTTAGTGGGGGTTTTGTATGGGGTACTTTTAGAGCAGGCCTGTTATTTAATTTGATTTTAGAACTGAAACTTGTGTATATTTATCGTGGTTTTTATTATCGCCTGTTCACCGCCCTGAGTCCCGTAAGGGAGATAGGGCGGTATATAAATTCAATAAATAATAATAATAATAATAAATAAAATATGAGCTTCTGTTGACTAAGTCAACGTCATATATATTTGGCACATAAGCTGTGTGATTGTTATGTGCTGGATAGGTCCACGGAGACCTAGGTTCAAGTCGGCACTCAGCTTTAGAAAATAATTGGGTGACAGTCATCATTTCCTAGTGGACTTTGGAGATAAAATTGGAGGAGCCCTATTAATTTATTAAATTTATATACCACCCATACCACTGTTGCAGCAACTCACAGCCACAGCCACAGCCACATTTTTTTTGCTTCAGGAAGGAATGTGGAGCTCCTTCAATATGTCTGTCTGTCTATTTATATATTTATCATCTATCATCTGCCTATGTCTCAGAATTAATACATTTATCTACCTATCTCCCAGAATTAACACACACACACACACAGAGAGTATATATCACTTAATATTTATTAAAAAGTGAAAAAACTGGCCTAAAGTCAGAAATATTAGTAATCTCCAAGAGTTTCAGATAAGCATGTTTCTCAATTCTATCTAAATATACCAAGACTGGTGCACTGAGTTAGTCTCTTCCATTACAGAGAAGCACAACTTAAATATTAACATTTATACCATCTAGGATTTTAATAATTTTGTCAGAAGCTAAAGTTTTTTGTATAACTTTAAAAAAAAAAAAAAAAATCTTATCTGTGCAAATTATTGTGGGATAGTGCCAAGCACCTAATCAAATAATATATTCTTTATGAATCACAAATTAAAGTTCAATTTGTTTTAAGTATTTTACGCTGCTTTATTACACTACAAGTAGTGTAGCTTGCAGAAATCAGTTGTAAGACTGTCTCTACTAGCAGGCTTGTGGTCTAAAAGATATGATCTACAAAAAAACCCAGAATAAATTTATGTTGAGGGCTACAAGGTTGCTTTCAGACAAGGCTTTTATTGCAAAATTCTCATGCCTTATTAATGGAATTTTACATAGAACTATGGAGGATGTAACCATGCACTGGGAGTTATGTATCTTTTATGTTTGTTTTCAGTCTGCTTATAGCGGAGTTCTGTAATTGTGAACAAGCGACCTATTTTTGTTTAAAAAGAAAAAAATGAGATACAGAGACGAGGACATAGCTTGTCAGTCTCAGCAACTGCCTTCATATCTATCTTTAAGTGAGGAGACTTTGGAAACAATGAGCCTTTCAGTTCTTGAAGAATATAATTAAATACTAATATTCTTGTCCCCCTGTGAAACTGACCATAATAATGAAATGGTAAGTAGGAAATTAATTAAACAAAACGTATAGGCAAGCTGTGGAGTCATATTATGAATATCACGAGAAAAAGCTGGTACAATCCATGTTTAGTTCAAACTAACCTATTTTATGTTTAATCGTTCTTAGCACATGCCTAGCTATTCTAGCCAATTTAGAGACATAAATGATTACAGGCATATTGAAACAATAGTTTTCTTGTTGAAAAAAAGAATGCAACTTGTGAACTTTCCAGGTTCCTAATACTAGTGTTACCCTAGAGATCCTTCTGTGTTTTTTGAAAAATCTTGGAGAGCAGGCTTGATGCCAGAGAAGATTGGAGAAGGGCAAATGTTATTTTTCAAAAGGGAAAAAAGAAAACTTGGGTTACTGCAAAACATTGGAATAAATTATTATTCAGATGATTTGTAAGCATTCATAAAAGAAGGCCGTGCTTGAAAGGCAGAAGCATGATTTTATTAAAAATACATGATGCAAACACAGATATATTTTTTTTAAAAAAGACATAACCAATTTAGTTGACCATGAAAATGTGCTAGACATTTGATAACATTTGATTTTGATGTTAGAAAGTGCTGGACATAGTGTATTTAATTTTTCATGAATACTTAGAGAAGAAGTTGACAAGCTTGCTATTTAGCTTCCAAACATTTTCTCACCAGGCTAGATGACATCCTCAGCAGAACTTCAGTTGAAGTGTCTTGTTTCAGTTCTTTACCGCTTTTATTGATCTCATGTGGTTGGTGGGTCGTGTGACCAGCTGGTCATGCCATGTGACCTGTCGTGTGACTGTCTGGTCATTGTGTGTGAAGGTCACCAAGTGAAGAGGTGGTCAGTGCCGTTGTTGGTTGCTCAATTGATATGGCTCCTTGTGGATTCATAGGCTGGCTCCAAATTAACATGTTTGTTGACAGATCCATTGGTTGAATACTAGGCTTTGATGTGTATGGTGTGTGGTGGCATGGCCAATAATTTCTTTTCAATTTTATGTTGGGCAAACAGGACAACTGAAAACAAGAATCCACGAACACCGACATGACCACAAATCTCTGATCTCAACCCACATTGATAACGAACATTGACACTGAACAGCACAAGTTCAAGTAGGATGGAACAGAACAGAAATCATTGGCCATGCCACCACATGCCAGGTGACACAACAGGTCACATGGCATGAACAGACGTTACACGATTCAGCAACCACATGACCACATGAGATCAATAAAGGCAGTGAAGAACTGAAACAAGATGCTTCAACCAAAGTCCCACTGAGGATGTCACCTAGCCTGGTGACAAAATGTTCAGAAGCTAAATAGCAAACTCGGAGAACAAACCACCACCACCACCAAGTTTTGCTATTGTTCAAGTGAGAGTACCTGACTTGTTTTCACATTGTACTACTTAAACTTGTTTGGAAAATGGGTCTAGTATATAAAAACCCATGCTTTTTATATGAATGGATGATAAAAATATTGTATAAAGTGATAAGAAAACATTTAGGTTGGATGCCTATCACAGTGACTACAAGTTTTGCTTCACTTGTTTGCTATGTATTCAATATTAATTTCATAATTAATTGATTTATAATTATTATATTATTATTATTATGTTATGTTATGTTATGTTATGTTATGTTATATTATTATATGATATGATATGATATTATATTATATATAATTAATTTAATAATAATAATTTAATATAAATGCATATCAATGGTCAATAAATAGACATACTCCAAAGAAACAAAAATACCCACTTTATATAGATTTTCTGCATTGTTTTGTAAGAAAAATTAGACCTTCTTTTCTGGTAATATTTTTTGTCAGACATTGAGCCAACCTGCTCCTGCAGTGCATTGCTCTTTATAGATACTTGAAGAGGAAAAATATTACATAACACAATATAGCTAGTTTCTCACCACAGTGGTGCTGTTGCTTTGTAGATTAGTGCTTATACCATGCAGTAAATAATCATTGATTCTTGCCTGATTCTTTAAAGCATAGTTCTTTTTGGAATAAATACAGGGGAACATGCACATTTTGTGTGCTTTTTAAATGGGTTTACTTTAGAAAGCTTTCTAACAGTGAGCCAGGGGGTAAGTTCTCTAAGAGATACTTGATTATATCTTTTGATCTGTCGTTTTTGCAAATGGATGGCTTTGACTTTTCTAGTCAAAAGCACTTCCTCAGCTCAGTTTAATTCAGTTCTTTCCATTCAAACTTCCATTTAGCTCAAAATTAATGGTGCTGCTAGGCATGGGCTCTATGATCTAGATCCATAAATTCTCCTTCTTGGTATCCTTTGCCAGGCAACCTGGTCTGAAATTGGCAGAAGCTTCCCAGACTCACAATGCAGCAGAACTAAAGAAGGATCTTTATTGCGTATTTGGGTAAAACAATTTGAACTACTATAGTTGATTGCCCTTTGTCAACGTCAGACTGCTGTGCCCTCATATTCCCATTGCAGTTTAAAACTTGGATTTGTTTTTCAATTCATTCCATGGTTTAATGGCAATTTTTCTTGGCCTATTTCCCTTTTTCATTGTTAATAGTAAAAGACAAAAATCCACATGACCACCAACAAGAAGAAGGTGATTTATACAGTGGAGAAAGGAAACCTAAACATATTCTAGTGATCAAAATAAACTAAATGTGACAAAAGAAGAAGAATTAACAGAGGTAAAAAGAATCATATAATAATTTCATATATTCATGGGAAAGTTTGAAAAGTTTAAAAAAATGATAAAAAACTGTTATCTTGGATCTATTCCTTAAAATCACGGGAGAATATTTCTTTCCTATTAGGTCACGTTGCTGTATCCTTAGTCTTGATACCGTTAAAGCTGTTCATGAGATAACAAATTAAATGTGGAAGAATATAGTTCAATATCACATTTCAAAACTTAACTATGATATTTCTTGGCAAATTTTTACTGATAGGTGCAAAGATTTCAAACCAAAATGAAGCTATCGCTGGACAAGATCATGCGAGATAACTTTTCAAATTGTTCACAATGCCAATATTAAATATAATGTCTGTTAAATATAATGTCTGTGCCTTTTAAAACATACTTTGAGAGGTCCAATAAACAGAAAATAATTTCTGAAGAATTAATTTCAGTCTTAAAAACTGGATTCATTGAATCTCCAAATGGGATATACCAATTCTTCATTCCACAGTTTTAGTATTTAAATATCTCAATTGTGGAATTAAGAATTAGAACATCCAATTTTGGAAAATAAATTAAAAAATTAAGATAAAAAAAATATTTTATTTTTTAATTCTGTATAAAATTAAATTACAGAACTGGTTTCCTTTCAAGTGCTAACAATCCAACAGTTGTTTGTGTTTTTGTGTTTTTTATTTTCAGCTTTAGTAACTATTTTTGTTGGCATGCATGAATTATATCATATCTTTATCTCCCATACCATCTTCCCTGTTTTGTGTCTGGATGGTCGAAAAACCACTTCTCCTTCCTGACTTAGAGGGGAAAGGAGAGAACTTTTTTCCTGCCTTGAAATAACTTTGTAAAAATGGGCATTTTGTTCTTTGGAGAAGAGATTGACACTTCTCTGCCTGTTCTCTCTTCAGACTCCATTTTTATCTGTTCTTTAACTGGTATTGCAAGATTTCCACCATTTCTGAACTCTCAGACAGTGCAAGATTACCCCCACACACCCAATATCCCACCTCTAACTCCAGCATGAGAAAAGTAGGGTTACCATGCCCAAAGTCATTTTGGGGCAATTTAAATGGGGAAAAAATGAGAGTAACTAAAATAAATTCTATAGCCACCTCTTAACCCTGAGAACTGAAGCATGTGACTAGGGAGATCAGATCTTCCTCCTTTTCAGAAATAGAGTAATTTCACGAGAGATAAATAGATTCAATATTTATTTTTCTAAAAGAAACAGAGAGAAAGAGAGAGAGAGAAAACGTAAAAATCCCTTTTCAGCTTTCAGTATCTATATACAAACATTCAGTGGTAAAGGCAATACTGTAAAATCATAAATTGCAGCTTAAAAAAATCTACCCCTGAAAAACTATAAAGGATATATATAAAAAGTTCTGGGCAGACACAATATGATGTTGGTGCAGCCCTAATTTAAAATTTTGTTGTGAAGAGATTCCAAGTTACGTGAATTACAAAAACTCACAACTTACAGAGCAATGTAGAGCATCAGTACCAGAAATAAGAAAAGTAACACAAATAACACTTCCAATTTTGAAGTCTAATGCAGTACTTAGTTTCCTTTTCCTTTCTTCTCTAGAGAGCAAGCTGGCCTTGAATCAAATTTCCTCTTTGATTCAATTGTTAGCTGGAAATTCCATTTTAAGATCTTAGCTTTCTCTTTCTGCTCCCTCCTCCCAAATCCCTCCCGTGGCAAACACCTTTTTGTTCCTTTTCTCCATGTGGTCTGATGTCTGCTTTCACAAGAACAAAAACTCTTCCACCTGAAAAGAGATGGCTGGGGTGTGGGAATTTCTTTTGCTACATGCTCAAGGAAGCAGCTCTCTCAAGAAGATTCTTCAAACATTTGTTTCAGATGTCTGAGCTGGCAGTTTGTCATCTGGCATGAGGATCTGGCTGGCAGACTGTAAGAGTAGAATTTTGTTGCCTGCCAATTCAGTACCCCATAAAATAAAAATTCTTCACTAAGGTATTAAAATAAACAAAACAAAGGAGGTACAAAAGAGACACTCCCCCCCCCCCCAATTTGCAGGTTAAGACTCCTCTCCCTTTGTAGTTTTAGGTGGATGGTTTAGGTCACTAAGAAAGTTCTTTTCCTTGCCTAGATCAATTCTGAGGTTGCCATATGTTTTGAATCTATCCTATCTTTAGGCAGAGTGTTGCAACAACACATTTTTAGATTTCCTGAAAGAGTAACGTATTTGGTTTATTATTACTGTATTTTTATTGTGAGAATGATGGCTGTTTATGGACACTTTGTTTTGTGATATTTGTTTTTCTTCAGGTACTAAAATAATTAAATTGGCTTTATGCAGCAGAACTGGAAAGGAAGATAAGAGTATTTGCTTCTCTATTTCAGGTGGTAAACATTTTGGACTGCCCAGTGGTTTTATTTAGTCTGGTCACTAGCTAATTTTTCAGTCGGATGGGTTACAATTGCAGTGGCCAAAAGTCATGGTGTTGTTGTAATGGGTAAATGAGAAATCAAATATGCAATTTGATTTTTATCTTAGTCTCAAAGAAAAACAAATTAACTAGCGGTATCTTCAATTCCTGCTTGGTAATGATATATATTTTCTCTATTTCTATAGGAGAGGCTTTTGGCAAATCAGTTTCAAGGTTTCCATAATTCTAATTTGATTTCTGCCTAGCAGTTGCTACTACAGACAGGGCTTTTTTTGTCATAGAACACCCAGAACGGAGTTCCGGCATTTGGATGGAACCTTGTAGGATCGGCAAGGCGGGTTGTATAACGTGTGTGAGTTCTGGCACCTTTTTTTTTTTTTTTTTACAAAAAAAGCATTGACTACAGATATCCTCGACTTACAATCACAATTGAGTCCAAATTTTTCATTGCTAAGCAAGACAGTTAAGTGAGTTTTGCACCATTTTATGACCCTTCTTGCTATAGTTGTTAAGTGAATCAGTGCAGTTAAGTTAATAACACAGTTGTTAAGTGAATCTGGCTTCCCCATTGACTTTCCTTGCAAGAAAGTCGCAAAAGGTGATCACATGACCCCGGGACACTGCAACCATCATAAACATGCCAATTGCCAAGCGTCCAAATATTGTGACCATGGGGATGCTGCAATGTTTGTAAGTGTGAAAAATGTCATAAGTTTTTCAGTGCCATTGTAATTTCAAACGGTCACTAAACATGAGCATTGGAAATCATGATTATTTGACTATGGAGCAGTTGCAACAGCCACAACATTGTGAATAATACTGGTCTGAACCTTGTGGACATTTCAATTTCACAGAAGTAATGGGTCCTGGATTTTTCACACATTGCTTAATTTAGCGGATTTTAAGTACCCTGATTTAAAAATTGTTGTGATACAATGCCCTGTTAGGGTAATTTGAGGTTACAAACAGACAAATAGATAAACACAATGATAATTTTAGTAATAGTAGTAGTAATATATAAATAGATTTTCAAAATATTCTGCATGTGAATCTTTAAGCCTATTGTCTCTCTCTCTCTCTCTCTCTCTGTGTGTGTGTGTGCAATAATCATCCTTTAGAATGACCATTAAATCAAATTAAGATGTTTTTAAAAGTGACAATCCCTTGCATCTGAACAATTTTGAATACAGCCTTTTTTTTAAGGAATGTAGATCTTGTAAGGCCTGATAGAGATTACATAAATTCAAACCTGCTTGTTACAGAGGGGCTTTCAGAGAATAATACTTCCAGTGAGATAAGTTTTGGGATGTCAAAATGCAACAGCTTGTCCAGATAAAGAAAGAATCCTGAGGTGGGTAGAAGTGGAGATCAGCCCAATGAAAAGAAATGATGTGTCTGGAGAAAGTCCTTAGAATTCTTCATCCATTGTGACAGAAGACGTGTTCTGAGTGATAACAGGGCAACTTTTGGCACGCTTGGGTGTAGAAAACAATGGCCGGGGAATCCCAACAGTCCTTTTCTGTAGTCTTTGAATTTCAGGGCTGCAGTCAGCAAAAGTTGGCAGTACAGTTTCTTGACATGTTAACTATAGTTGTAAACACTAGAATATGTTTAATATAGTTTACAAGATTAAAATCTTAGGTTTTTTCTTGAAAAAAACCTAGAAAACATAAAAGGTATCACAGTCACTCATATATCATATGAAATAGTCCCACCTATATCCCAAAGATGCTTTTTCAAGAGGCAACTGGACTTTCTTGTTTTTCTTTGAAGACGTTTCGCTTCTCATCCAAGAAGCTTTTTCAGCTCTGACTAGATGGTGATGATCACCATCCAATGGTGGTGACCTGGATGACTGAGAATCTCCATAGACAGTCCCACCTATATTTGAGCACAACCCATAAACCCATGTACTGCAGACATTTTTTTGACTCAAAGATCTTAAAGGGAATGAATTGTGGGGTACTTTGATGGTAACATTGTTATTTTCAGCTTTGCAGAAGCTTAAAACTCCCATTTACATGTTTAAAATGCTACAACTCTGCAAAATGAAAATAGTTTCTCCCACTTTGGGCAATTAGATGAGGACAAATTACAACCTCAACCATAAAAGATTATATATACATTATAATATTTTTACTTAAAGCAGGAAAAACATTGAAACATTATTTTGTCTCATTAAAACAAAAATTATTTAAGTTTACTATAGATAGTACTTAGGTCCATTTCATGCATACCAAACAGGAAAATTATTATGTATGGGCAATTTCGCCATAATTTACAGATAGTACTTCATTCTCTATCTTGGGAATTTTGTGTGCAATAATTAAGAACATTTAAGTACATTTGCTTTACTGTAAAGTTCTTTGTTTTATGCCTTATAGGCAAGAAGAAATTGCATTTAATAGTTTATATTCTGTTATGTTTGTAAAAATATCTAAGCTGCAATGCATTCTCTATTATTAAATGCTGAAATATTTAGCTGCATGCAGAGTTGGCACTGAATAGCTAATCAAATTTCTGATTCTAGAGGGACATTTTTCCATGTTTTCCATTTCTATAAGTATTACTCATGTA
>NW_015387103.1:15331-16848 GCF_001527695.2 Protobothrops mucrosquamatus
TCTGTCCCCCTGCCAATACAGACTGCGTACGGTCGGTGAGGAAGGAGGAGAACCACCGCATAACAGTGCCTCCCACTCCCAACTCCCCCAGACGCCGCAGCATGATACCGTGGTCCACGGTATCAAAAGCCGCTGAGAGGTCCAAAAGAACTAGGACAGAGGAATAACCCCTGTCCCGGGCCCTCCAGAGATCATTCACATATGAAATTCTAGGCACTAAATTGTGTATGATTCCAACTTGTCCCATTATTCCAAATGCTAATATTAAATTTAATATTATTCTTAATAGATTTATATAATGCAAAATGTAAATGAAAAAAATTAAGGGACAGGGAGAAAAATTATTTCCGGAAAGTTTCTCTTGAAATTATGATATTTTTGCTAATTGTGTATCGGATTAATTTATTGTACAGATAGTATACTATTAGTTTTAACTAACTTTGATTGAAGAAAAGAATTCATAGCTTCATTTCCCCTCCTATGAATTCCTGAATAGTAGAGGAAAATTAAATTAGTATGGACCCAAACTGGGTGTATACTACAAACTGGGTAATACTATAGGCCAACAAATGTGTGCTGATTAGAATGCTTTTTGCTAGCATCACACAATAATAGCAGAATATTTATGTATGCCTTAAGTGTACATGATACATATAGTAAGTGACTGATTAATTATCCTTTACATAGTAACATTCAAAGGTGATAGATAATCAATTTGAATAGCATATAAGTACTAGTAAAGAATGAATATCACTTCAAGATCTTTTCTCTCAATTGAAACTGAATACTGCTGGTATAAACAATTGTATTCTGTCTCAAAGAGACCTTATAAATAATTACATTATGATGGGGGAAAAATTTCTGTCCTCCACCTGGATTTTCTCTCTAATCCATTTCTCTTTTTCTGGTATTCTTGCCTCTTCCTTTCCCCCAATTTTTCCCTCTCCCAATCATGCTTTATTGATTCTTTTGTGGTACTAAAAGCTGCAGTAAGCCATATATACTCAAATTGAACTTCCCTTTGTCAGTCAAGCTGTTTTCATGTTATATCCCGCAAGACTAAGCTACGGCATCAGCAACTGTGAAGTGTACCGCCATCGGGTATTTAAAGCAAAACAGAGCAATTACAGTGTGGGTATATTCAAATTAAAAAAATGACACTGTGCATAGAGCCTGATATTGATTTTTCAAATTTTTGCCTTGCTCCTGTGTAACTTCTTGCAGTGGAGTGGAAAGGTGATTTTTTGGGGATGGAAGCTTCTCCTTTCCTGCTTCTGAATAATTGCTTCACATTTGCATCCAGAGGGAATTGGCTGGCGGCAGAATGACAACCTGAAATGTGCTTATAGATTTCAATTTCTTTATCATTGTGCTTAAGTGTTAAATCTAGGATTTTCTGCAGGCCAGTTGAACGCTAACAGGTTCCAAATGATGGAAGCAGATTTTCCATTTATGTTAGGCAGAGAATCAGGATGATGATAGGGATTTGCAAATGACAAAGGAAAACAGAAGATTTG
>NW_015387103.1:17171-24885 GCF_001527695.2 Protobothrops mucrosquamatus
GGCAGAATGACAACCTGAAATGTGCTTATAGATTTCAATTTCTTTATCATTGTGCTTAAGTGTTAAATCTAGGATTTTCTGCAGGCCAGTTGAACGCTAACAGGTTCCAAATGATGGAAGCAGATTTTCCATTTATGTTAGGCAGAGAATCAGGATGATGATAGGGATTTGCAAATGACAAAGGAAAACAGAAGATTTGAACAAAGGATTGCACTATTAAAGTAGCAATGCCATGGCAGACTTGGTAAATATCCTTGATGAAAATAAGTCAGCCATGGGAAAATACTATTTCTCTTTTGCATTTGTTAGGGGACCTGTCTGTTTTTCTCCAGGAATAGAAACCGATAGAGTATATATCTTTGAAAAATGGAAGGCCAATAATTATTTGCTATTCCTTCATCATAGCAATCTGAAAGAACCCTAGATGCAACCAAATACAATTTCTGCAGCCACTAAGAAACAATTTGCAAATATATATAGTACCATCTCAATGGTCAATCTTAGAGTTCACTGAGTGCATCCATGATTTGATGCTAGCTTTGTTCTTTGTATCTCACTTTCATTTCTCATTGTTTTGTTAAACTTCTCCATTACTTTTGTTTGTTTGTGTTTTTGGAAAGGAACAGAGCAACAACAGTTTGTACAAAGAAATGCACGCTTGTATTTTTGATCCTCAATTAAGAAATATGGTTGGAAGAGGACAGGGCTTAATTTCATTGAACACTTTCCTGGTAGCTTGTGGAAGCTGATGATTCCTTCAATTTGTCCCTATTAGGGCTGAGTAAATTAATTCTGTTAAGTCCGGAGAATAATGGCGCTTGAGACGAAGCATTTCTAACAAGTCTTTATTCTCTGCTTCCAATCTACGAACAACGACAAGCCCAGAGGCGCGCAAGCCTCTATATATACCCTCCGATCCCCGGGCAATTCCAACCAATCACAAGGCAGTCTTTTCCCACCTTGCGCATGCACGCAAGGCCGGCGCCGCTCAGTCTGGTCCCGGGCAGCTTTTGCAAATGCCCGGGACTCTTGCAACTTTCCGCGCCTGCTTCTGCAGGCACGGGACACAACAAATTCTTTCCTTTGTTTCTGTTCCTTGGTTCTATCCAGCAAGTCTACTATTAGTTTCCATGTACATTAGGCTTGACCACATGAATGAAATATTGAAATTTCCCAGTATACTAAATTTGGATGCTTAATTTTCGGCTATTTCTTTTTGCGTAACTTGTTAATGCAAACCCAGCCCTTTTAGTGATTTCAACAACTTTATCAGGCATTTAAAGAAGTGAAATGTGTTGGCATAAGCAAAACACTTCTTAAAGTTGAGATAACGGCACTCTCTGAAAAACTCCATGTGGCTGCTTTGAGGGCTTTTCTGGGTATTCTTTTTTTTTTGGTTCCGTTTCCTCCATTGATCATGTGCCATCTCAAAAAATGTCTTTGGTAATGTTTTCTGTTTCTTTTTATTTTTCATATTACTAATATAATCCTTTTTTCCATTCACTACCGCATTATAATCTCCTATTATACAAATATTTCCCTGTCCAATTTCTATAAGTTTTTCATGTAAATTTTTATAGAATTCTTTTTGGTTTTCATTTGAAGCATAGATTGTCACCAGCAGCCATGATTTCTGCTCAATTTGTAATTCTGTTAGTAGCACTCTTCCATCTGTATCTTGATATTTCAATTTGGCTTTAATTCCTTTCCTAACATATATCGCTATTCCCCTCTGTTTTTGTTCCACTAGTGCTGTATATAATATCCCTAATTTCGGAAATTCCAAATATTTCCTATGTTGCTCCTTTATGTGTACCTCTTGTAGGCAGGCTATGTCTTGTTTTACTTGTTTTACTAATTTTGTTAATATTTGTTTTCTTTTAGCGGGTGCATTTAATCCATTGACATTAATTGATACTAGCCTAATTTCCTCTTCCATTATTCTACTTGTGTGTTTGTCTTGTTCTCAAACCTACTCCTCTTTCTTTCCTTTGTCCTTTTTCTTCCTTACTTTCTGTCTCTCGTTCTATTTCTTTTAACTCCTGTTGTTGGTCTTCCTGATTTCTGGATTCTAATTCTTCTTTACTACTATTCTCTTCTTCCACCCCTTCCAACTGGTCGTAAAATTCTTGTGCCTTGTCTAGACTATCTATCTTAATCCTTCTCTCCTGCCATGATATCAACATCCCCTCTGGGATTAACCATCTAAGTGGTATGTTTCTTTTAATTAAATGTGTGGTGAGGAATGTATAATCCCTTCTCTGTTCTCTTACTTTCTTTGGGACCTGTTTTAGTGTTTGTATTTCAATATCTTTGTAGATCATTGGATCATCTCTCGTAATCTTGTAGATTATATCTCTAACTTTATTTCTGGCGAATCTTATATGGACTTCTCGTGGAAGTCTATTGCGCCTGGCATAATTCGTATGAATTCGGTACACCTCATCTATCTCTAACAATATCTCTTGCTTATCCCTTTGTATAGCTCCCGCTATCAATTCTACCATAATAGCGCCAAAATCTTCTTCCTTATCTTTCACCACATTTTGAAACCTTAAATAGAATGCAGCTTGGTCCATTTCCAAATGAATGATCGATTCTTCCATTTTTTTGTTGATTACCATCAATTTTTTGTCTACTGTGTCAACTTTTTCCCCATTTTATCCAACCCTATTTCTACTGTCTGTATTCTTCATTTTTCTCAATTGTTTGTTGTATCATCTCTATCCTATTATCTAGTTTATTCATATCCGCTCGCATTTCTATATGGTTCTTAGACATTGTTTCCTGCATTTTCAACATTGTTTCCTGAATAGTCAGTTGTGTTGTCTGCATAGATTGCATATTTGAAATTACACTCTGTTTTTCCATCCCCAACATTCCTTCTAATGTTCTCTGACCTGGTGGGGATGAAGGTGTTAATGCTAGACTTGATGTTGTTTTCTTTCCTGTCCTCAATTGCAATATCCAATTTCTCAAGTATATTCTATTTTTAATATCCCTTTGTTTAGCTATTAACTTATTAGCTTCACACTTTTACTCTAGACTTCCAATTCTTCGTTTATCTTTCTCTTCTCTTCTAATTCTACCTCTCCACTACCACCCCCCAGACCTCTTTTCTCCTTCTCCAACCCTCTTCACTTTCTTTTTCCCTTTTTACTTAACACAGTCCCTCTGAGACTCCAGTTTTCTTTTCCAAACTTATATCGTCTAAGTTGCTAGCGTGTGCATGCACAGACAACTTTCCATTGGGCCTGCACATACACATGAAAACAGATAAACTTGCTAAACCTTCAGACAACCTTCTGGAGGATATAACTGCCTTAGAGCTTCAAGAAGGGGAGTCACTCACCCCAACATGTTCCATCAAGCACCTTTGCATGCCTTATACAATCCTGCTCAGTTTTTTATGTATGGCACAGCCCTAAAGAGTTGTGAATATAACAAGCAAATCGCCTATGGAATAACTGTGAATACAAGATGTCCTAGTGCATGGACTATTAATAGTCAGCAAACACGCTATTATTCCTATCAGAGCTCTGACTGTTCTCTTTCATGGGGGTTTGAAGTGTATCTAAAGGGTATATTCTTTTTAAAGCTATTGCTTCAGTGAAATCATACATTTTATTGCTCTTTCCTGGAAGCTGTTCTTTTGTCTTGAGAGTGATGGCTGAATTGTTAGTGGTCTTGACAGATTCCCAGAGTTTCTGAGATAAAAGCATGATAGTAACTTATATATTGATCAATTTATTTCATCTCCTACATTTCCACCTTGTTGTGGTGTAAAATACTTTTGTGGTGTAATATAAATGTATATGAAAAATTCCATTGATTTCAGATATTGGAAAAATACCCAAAAATCTTCCTTCTCTCAAATCCATTGCCCTGTATACCTGTTATATACTTTCTATAATCTTATCCAACATAAAATTGCATCTGAGATTTTCTTAACAAATAATTGGATTAGTTCAATATATTATTATTGTTGCACAGTATTGGCATGCAAATATCATTGAAGTACAGAATAATTATATATAGAGCAACAGATACATTTTTCCTTGTTTTGGGGGGCATGTTCTAATAACCCTTTTCTGTGTTTTCATGCTAGGTTAATTACATATAAATTATGATGAAGGAATGGGGCCACACATTCTGTAAAATGAACTCTGTACTTTATAGGCATTAGTAACTTGGCATGTTGTGGTATATAGTGTAATATTTGCCCTGTTGCACAGATGAAAATGTTCATTTCTCATAATTCTGGGTCATGCAGTCCCACCATTTATTATTTAAGGTTACATTGAAATTTATTTTAAAACAGTTAAGCAATTTTGCTGAGGAATGCTTCTGCAGATTACAGGTCAGGGGTGTCAAACTCGCAATGTCACGTGACGTGTCGTGACGTATCGTGACTTTTTCCCCATTGCCGGTGGGCGCAGTTTTGCCATGACGCATCCGGCCCGTGGGCCGGCAGTTTGACACCCCTGTTATAGGTGGTCTTTATACTTAATGACCACTCAATCAGCAATGATTCAAACTTGTAACAGTGTTGAACAAGTGATAGTTCCAACCAGTCCTCAAAATTCCAGCCATTGCAGTGTCCCTGTGGTCACATGATCATAATCTGGGCACTCGGGACCCTGTTTGTGATGGCAGCAGCCTCCCATGGTCAAACATGATATCCTTGCTTAATGGCCCATTGTGATTTGATTAATGAACCAGTACTTTAAAATGTTGACATTTGTGGAGCATACAGGTTATTTATAATTTTATTTTTTCAGATAATGGGCATTTGAAAAAAAGGGGGGAAGTGGACCAGATAATGAATGGCAATCAGAAATTAAAGCTTAGCCAACACCCTCCCTCTAACAGAAAAGAATAACAAGGGCTAAGTTTGCCCAAGAAATTTTGAATGGTATTTTGCTCTGTTTCCAAACTGGAAAAATATCCTAATGCAAGGTTAATGTTTCTGGCTGTTCTTATGCTTTTTTAAAATTTGTACACCAACCAAAATCTACTGGAGGTGGTAGCCAATAACTTTTAATGAATAAATAAATGGTATTTACTAATTATATAATCCTATGATAAATAACAATAGCCCTGTAGGAAGGCAATCCTGAAATTTATAACACATTTCTTCAAACAGATGTTTCCTAGTAGGTATTGTCTTTGGTTCTTATTGGTTTATTCAGAGTTGGTATCTAAGTATGTTCCCGTTCTTTTATTATAATTTCATCTGAATCATACCAGTCATGACTGATTCAAGGACTTATTAATAAATCATGCTAATAAATAGAAATATAATTTTAATTGACTGCTATCCCCCAAGACAAACAGAATTGAGGAGCTTCTCATACATCTATAATTCTATGATGTGCTGTTAAAAGAAGCAGTGTTGTTGTTATTGTTCTTTTATTGTTCCTATTTTCCATATGTCATTTTAATTCTGATATATACAGATTCTTAATTACATTTATGGAATATTGTTTCTTGAAAGGGAACTCAGTAATATTAATTAGGGTTCCTTTGCTTGTTCCAAGGAGAGCAGTGTATACATGGGTCAAAATTTCTCTTATTCTTCTTGTGTGGTTCCTATACAATTTTGTGGTGGTTGTTAAATTGCTGATGGTAGTGATGATGTTTCCAGGATTTCTTCAGCTAATGGTTTTGGATATTATTGGCAGTGGATATTATTAGAAAAGTAGTTCCAGAAGCACCAGCTTTTTATATCTTCTATTTTACTGATATCTAGAGAATTAGCAGTACCAACAGCAAGCAATTACTATTTTTCCTCTTTTCATCTCTGATGTACTGTTTCCTGAATGGAAGGCAAATAGTTCTGTAGAAAAGTATTAGACAACTTTTGGAGTTTTTGAATTTTCAAATGTCTTTTGAATATCATCAGAGCTTCATGTAAATCATAATGATGTATAAAGGGAATCTGAGTGCACAAATAATATTAAATGGTGGGATGTTTTCTTTATTTCAAACATCATCCCACATCTACAGCATGGATAAAGTAACTGCTTCTCTAATTCAATCAATTCAATTAATGGACTAATTATATGAATACTCAAATAATCAAGGCTGATTTGAATCACCTTACCATTTATACATTTTACAACCTTTGACTCTCCTCATCAGTGAAATTCTTCAGGCAGATTCTAGAGGCACATTACTGTATGCTCAAAAGAAATTCCTGGTGACTTCCACTAAAAAATAATTGATACCTATCAGTTCAGTTCAGGAAGTCACAAAGAACTTCAGAAATATATTTGTGTATTTCGCATGTCTCAAATCTGTGTTCATGATTCAATCAGAAAGAAAAATGTTAGGAAAAATATCAAAATATCAACACTGAAGTTCATCTCAAGCTTGCAAAAATCACTAGATTACCTTTCTAGAGGAATGTTCTATGTTCAGGTGAATTAAAAGTAGAAGTTGTCTTGCTACATGGATGTGAGGCCAAGTTTCCATGATAGAAAGCAATAAGGCTAATAGTAGATCAATCAATTACCAAAATCAAGAAAGTGTTAAAGCTATACCTCCTATCCAAAAACAGCCTTCTATGTTTAGAGAATGAGAGGAATAGTGAATATTTGAATCGTGAGTTAATTATAAATTGAACTCATATTAGATACACCATTTGCTTGAAATTCTTTTGTAATCACTTCATAATTTTTCTACAGTAAACATACTTACAGTAGTGGCCAAAATTGTGGAAACCTTTTGGGAAAAGTGTATTTTTGAGGTTTGATGGCTAATAACACCACTTTTTTTGGAGTAGTACCATAAAATTATATATCAATGGAAAGATAATTTAATCAAGAAGGTAATGCAACAAAGTTTGTTCAATTATCTGTACTGTATTCTATGAAAAGTTATACCAAATAACCAGAAAAAGGAAGCACAACTTGTTTAGGTTGATATCAGGTAGCTTTCCTTCATCTGATTGTAGCCAATGAGCATGAGTGTTTAGAGAGCCAATCAGGTGTCATCTTGTTTTGGCAATGAGCCAATCAGATCACAGTAGGATTCAGTTATTGATGTCATGTATTGAAGCTGAGAGGAGGAGATTTGTTAGCATGTTATGTGATCGCTATCAAGTTGGTTGGGTTTTTTTTGTGTTCTTTCATTTAGTGAGCTTGTAAAACATAATAAAATTAAAGTAATGGTGTAAAGACTTGACTGGTTGCCCAGAAAACGATGTAAAATAGTATTATTAAGTGAACAAGGCTACAGTTATAAAGAAATTAGAAGAAAAATTGGTGGAAACTTAGCCAAAGGTGGCATTTCTACTGTACACTTTTCTCAAAAGGTTTCCACAATTTTGCCACTACTGTATATGAACTTTTGTGTGCTTAGAAATCTACTATTAAAATTTTTGCCTTGTCCTGTGGGGGAAGACTCATAATGTTGGTTGTTATGTTTGGTGGAAACCACAATATATTTTGCAGTAAGAGCCTCAAACCATTTGACAAGTATTTGATTTTGATTTGATTTGATTTGATTAAATTTATACCCCGCCCTTCTCCCGGAGGACTCAGGGCGGCTTACAGCCAGTTTAAAACAATGGTACAATACAATACAAAATTTAAAAAGATTAAAAATAACTATTTAAATTTGGCCGCTTCTACTAAAAATTTAATTTAAAACCCCTTTAAAATACCCCTAGGCCAGTCCTGCCTGCTGAAATAACCAGGTCTTAAGGGCA